>NC_089839.1:314956297-315165195 GCF_035609145.1 Eleutherodactylus coqui
CTACATGTAGCAAAGCTGTGTGTGACATGCATGTAGCAGAGTTGTGTGTGTGACGTGCTTATAGCAGAGCTGTATGTGACATGCATGTAGCAGAGCCGTGTGTGATGTGCAGGTAGCAGAGCTGTATGTGTGGAACGCACACATGTAACAGAGCTGTGTGTGTGTGACATGCATGTAACAAACCTGTGTGTGAGACGAGGGAGCATGGCTGTGCGTGTGTGAAATGCAGGAGCAGAGCCGTGCATGTGTGAAACAGAGGAGCAGAGGTGTATGTGTGTGTGAGATGGAGGAGCAGAGCCGTGCATGTGTGAGAGACAGAGGAGCAGAGCCATGTGTGTGTGTGTGAGACGGAGGAGCAGAGCCATGCGTGTTAGATACAGCGGAGCAGAGCTGTGCATGTGAGAGATGGTGGAGTAGAGCCGTGCGTGTGTGCGAGACGGAGGAGCAGAGTTGTGCGTGTGTGTGAGATGGAGGAGCATGTTGTCAGTCACCTGTGTGGGAGGAGTGCAGTGGGTGATCAGTGTGTGCAGTACTGCTGTTTCGGTTGTGATTCTTGTTGTATGGGATGAAGAATGTGTGTAACAGAGCTGTGTGTGTGTAATGTGCATGTAGCAGAGTTGTGTGTTTGACATACATATAGCAAAGCTGTGTGTGTGAGAAGTGCATGTAACAGAGCTTTGTGTGCTTTTATTGCATGTAGCAGAGTTGTGTGTGTGTGACGTGCATGTAGCAGAGTTGTGCGTGTAACGTGCATGTAGCAAAGCTTTGTGTGTGTGACATAAATATAGTAGAGCTGTGTGCGTGTGATGTGCATGTAGCAGAGCTGTATGTGTGTGACATAAATATAGCAGAGCTGTGTGTGACAAGTGCATGTAGCAGAGCTTTGTGTGTGAGTTTAGCGCATGTAACAGCTGTATGTGTCACATGCATGTGTAGTAGAGATGTGTGTGACGTGTATGTTGCAGAGTTGTGTGTGGCGTGCATGTAGGAGAGCTGTGTTTGTGAAACATGTATGTAGTAGAGCTGTGTGTGACATGCATGTAGCAGAGCTCTGTGTGTGATATGCACATAGTAGAGTTGTGTGTGAGACGTGCATGTAGCAGAGCTTTGTATGTGAGTTTAGCGCATGTAACAGAGCTGTATGTGTCACATGCATGTGTAGTAGAGATGTGTGTGACGTGTATGTTGCAGAGCTGTGTGTGGCGTGCATGTAGGAGAGCTGTGTTTGTGAAACATGTATGTAGTAGAGCTGTGTGTGACATGCATGCAGCAGAGCTCTGTGTGTGATATGCACATAGTAGAGTTGTGTGTGAGATGTGCATGTAGCAGAACTGTGTGTGTGACGTGCAGTAGCAGAACTGTGTGTGTGTGTGACATGCGCATGTAAGAGATCTCTGTGTGTGTGACACGTATGTAGCAAAGCTGTGTGTGATGTGCAAGTAGAGTTGTGTGTAGCGTGCATGCAGCAGAGCTGTATGTGTGAGATATGTGCATGTAGCAGAGCTGTGTGTGACACGCGCATGCAGCAGAGCTGTGTGTGACGTGCGTGTACCAAAGCTGTGTGTGTGTCATGCATGTAGCAAAGCTGTGTGTGAGATGCATGTAGCAGAGTTGTGAGTGTGACGTGCTTGTAGCAGATCTGTGTGTGATGTTCATTTAGCAGAGCTGTGTGTGTGCGACATGCATGTTACAAACCTGTGTGTGAGACAGAGTAGCACAGCCGTGCGTGTGTGAAATGCAGGAGCAGAGCTGTTCATGTGGGAAACGGAGGAGCAGAGCTGTGTGTATGAGATGGAGGAGCAGATCCATGCGTGTGTGAGATGGAGGAGCAGAGCTGTGCATGTATGAGAGACAGAGGAGCAGAGATGGAGGAGCAGAGTCATGTGTGAGATGGAGGAGCAGAGCGATGTGCGTTAGATACAGCGGAACAGAGCTGTGCATGTGAGAGATGGTGGAGTAGGGCCGTGAATGTTCGTGAGACAGAGGAGCAGAGCCATGCGTGTGTGTGATATGGAGGAGTAGAGCCATGCGTGTGTGAGAGACAGAGGAGCAGAGCCGTGCGTGTGTGAGATGGAGGAGCAAAGTTGTGTGTGTGTGAGATGGAGGAGCAGAGCCGTGCGTGTGTGAGAGACAGAGAAGCAGAGCCGTGTGTGTGTGGTAGACGGAGGAGCATATGTTGTCAGTCGCTTGTGTGGAAGGACTGCTGTGTCGGTTGTGATTCCTGTTGGGATGAAGAATGAATGTAACAGAGCGGTGTGTGTGTAATGTGCATGTAGCAGAGCTGTGTGTGTTTGACATACATATAGCAGAGCTGTGTGTGTGACAAGTGCATGTAGCAGAGCTTTGTGTGAGTGTTTATAGCATGGAGCAGAGCTGTGTGTGCGTGACGTGCATGTAGCAGAGCCGTGTGTGACGTGCATGTAGTAGAGCTTTGTGTGTGTGTTTAGTGCATGTAGCAGAGCTGTATGTGTGTGAAATAAATATAGCAGAGCTGTGTGTATGACAAGTGTGTGTAGCAGAGCTGTGTGCGTGATATGCATGTAGCGGAACTGTGTGTGTGAGATGTGCATGTAGCAGAGCTGTGTGCGTGACTAGCATGTTGCAGAGCTGTGTGTGTGAGAGTGACATGCATGTAGCACTGTTACTATAATTTCCTAATAATTACTAGTATAATGAGGGGTTCCTGGAGGGTTTTACAATACAGTACTGTCATATACATTTTCTTTTTAGACCCATTTTTTGGCATTTTTGGCCGCTGTTGTCCCTTGTTCCTCTGTGGTCACGGTTTCACGAGTTGGGTTCCTCTCAGTGGTTGGTTTCTGCAGGTGTGCCATCTCCCGTCCGTTGGTTGAGTGCGGTGGCATCTGATCATGGAGGTTCTTGTTGACTCAGCACTCTGCTATGACAGATATGAAGAATTTGGTCCTTTCATCTTCAGGTTTTGGTTATGAAATACAATTCAACCACAGAAAATTTCCCATTGATTTCGCTTTAGTCATCAACCAGCAGGCTCCAGCCAGCTCATCACCCGGGTATGTGTGCCACCTGCTATGCCCCAGGCAACCTCTCTAGTGAACCTGCAATCACAGGGAATGTCACTGGGACACCGCAGGAGCCTGTGGGCCAACATCTCGAGAAAGTCTACCTGTCCTGGGGTACAAGGACTTGCTGACTTTTGGGGGACCGGATAATGACACACCGACACTTGGGGGACGGGATAATGACACGCTGACACTTGGGGGACGGGATAATGACACGCTGACACTTGGGGGACGGGATAATGACATGCTGACACTTGGGGGACGGGATAATGACACGCCGACACTTGGGGGACGGGATAATGACACGCTGATACTTGGGGGACGGGATAATGACAGGCAGACACTTGGGGGACGGGATAATGACACGCTGACACTTGGGGGACGGGATAATGACACACCGACACTTGGGGGGACGGGATAATGACAGGCTGATACTTGGGGGACGGGATAATGACACGCCGACACTTGGGGGACGGGATAATGACAGGCTGATACTTGGGGGATGGGATAATGACACGCTGACACTTGGGGGATGGGATAATGACACGCTGACACTTGGGGGACGGGATAATGACACGCTGACACTTGGGGGATGGGATAATGACACGCTGATACTTGGGGGACGGGATAATGACACGCAGACGCTTGGGGGACAGGATAATGACACGCTGATACTTGGGGGACAGGATAATGACACGCTGATACTTGGGGGACAGGATAATGACACGCAGACGCTTGGGGGACAGGATAATGACACGCTGATACTTGGGGGACGGGATAATGACACACTGACACTTGGGGGACGGGATAATGACACGCTGAAACTTGGGGGACGGGATAATGATATGCTAATACTGTCTCACAGCGGGCATAGATTCAGTGACTCTCCCAACATCCATACAACACTGGGATGAGCTGGCAGAGAGGGGCATCTCACAGCCCGGACTCCAACGACTTCTCATTAATGTCCACCGCTCAGCGAGTGAGCAGAACGCGTGGCGGCAGCCAGGGAGATAATCTGCATGAAATTTCTGCTCCTGCCGGTTTGTGAACACAGCTCCTCTGCACAGCTATGTGTCTCCATGGTTACAGAGAACCAAACCCTGTGTAGTCGGACCCTACAGTTGTCAGGACGCTCTCTACAGCCGCATTTCCAGGTCGCTGCTGAGGATGAGGGTGCGGACAGCTGAACGGGCGGCCATGTCTGCGATTATTATTATTGGTTTCTGTATGCATATAATGAAGTGAGCCGGGGTCGGAGGTGCAGGGATTATGTCGCGCTGCGTCCTGGCATGACCTTCCTGCACACCCCAACATATCTCTGGGCTTTCTGGTTTGCTATGTACAGAATGTCTGGGAGCAGCCTGTTCTCTCTGCTATTGAGCCCAAGGCCACACGAATTTGGCAGCTGCCACCGTTCCCTATCCCCTAGAAGTGGCGCAGTTATCACCTTTACCAGCAGGGGGCGCTGCAACCTCATGGAATACTACTGCGCTTCCATCTGCTTCTACACATAGCTGAGGTGATGTGTGAGGCTCAGTGTTCCTCTTCATTTCCTCTATTGTCACCCACGTCCTGACCCCCACATCTTGCACCCCGCATCTTGACCTCCACATGCTGCACCCCATGTTCTGTGCCCCCACGTCCTGTGCTTCACAAGCTGCACCCCGCATCCCGTACCCCACATCTTGCTCCCTGCATCCTGCGCCCCAAGTCCTGTCCTCCGCAGTCACTTGCGCTATGTTACCAGCGCCGGGCACCCCTGGGAGGCTACGAGTGTAAAGGCCCTTTTATATGGAACAATGATTGTTACAAACTATTTCAAATGAGCGAAAATCCCCGATAATCACTGAGTGCGAGCGCAGGCGACGGCCGGTCAATAAAGTCTGCCATTTTTGTTCATTTGATGCAGACATTAAACCCATCATCGTCTCGCTGACTAATCCGTCGGTGGGAGCAGCGCTCGTCCGGTCGCTCCCACTTATGCAGCCGATGTGACGATGCATCTGCTTACCTGAACTCTGACATCATTCGCTTGTTGAAACGAGAAATCGCCTCGTCTAAACGGGCCTACCGCAGCCATTGATTAATGTCGCCGTTACCCACTTGGAACCCGGCGCCCCGTGCGGCCCAACGCAGCGAAGGAATGACAACCAACAGCAGAATCAGTTCGTTAACCCCTTCCAAAGAAGTAATAAATGTTCATTGATAAGTTCCCTGCACCCCGAAATGTGAAAACTACCCATAAATGACCCCATTTTCAAAAAACACACCCCTTAGGCGAACTTCACATGGGCGGGTGTGATATGAATCCCGCCCCATATCGCGCTCGCCATCCGTGGATGCGAGGCATTTTCACATGGAAACACGCTCGCATCTCTTCGGGGATGCAGGGATCTTCACAGCCGCGGCAGAGGGTCGAGGAATTCTCCCATTGTTTTCAATGGGGTCAGTGCTGCTGCCGCCGGCCTCCTAGAGAACGATGGGCGCTGCGATGCGCGATCACACAGCAAGATAGAACAGGCCGCAACGCTCAGGAGTATGACTCTATGCAAAAGAATGGCGTTCATATTGGTGCGTCTCGCAAGGCACAAATCTTGTGAGGTTTTCTCGGCCGTGTGAAGCCGGCCTTAATGCATTCCCTCGGGGGGTCAGGAGGATTTGGACCCCACAGGTATTTTCAGGAGTTAATTACATTTAGAGGAGAAAAAATAAAATTTCATATTTTTGAAAATACGTCATTTTAAAGACAGGTTTGTTTACTATAATGCACATGAAAATGAGGATTTACACCCCATGATGGATCCCCCTGTTTGTCCCGTGTTCAGAAACATCCCCATTGTGGCCCTGATCTTATATCTGTATGTACAACGGGGCCCAAACCGAACAGAGCAGAACAGACATTTTGCTTGCAGGTGTTTTAGGCCCCATTGTTCACTTCTAGAGTCCTTGAGCGGCCAAAACAATGGAGAACCCCCACAAATGAGCCCATTCTGAAAAGTAGACCCCTTAACGAATTCATCTAGGGGTGTACTGAGTATTTTGAATGAAACTAAGCAAAGCAGAAGGAAATAAATATGATTTTCATCTTTTAATATCCCGTTCACACACAATGTATCACTTCCATCATCCCTGACCCCAGGAGCTCACAATCTAATCCCCCCCCCCATCACACAATGTATCACTCCCATCATCCCTGACCCCAGGAGGTCACAATCTAATCCCCCCCATCATACACAATGTATCACTCCCATCATCCCTGACCACAGGAGCTCACAATCTAATCCCCCATCACACAATGTATCACTCCCATCATCCCCCATAGCAGGAGCTTACGATCTAATCCCATCACACACAATATATCATTCCCATCATCCCTGACCCAGGGAGCTTACATTCTAATCCCCCCCCCCCCATCACACACAATGTATCACTCCCATCATCCCGGACCCCAGGAGCTCACGATCTAATCCCATCACACACAATATATCACTCCCATCATCCCTGACCCAGGGAGCTTACATTCTAATCCCCCCCCCCCCCATCACACACAATGTATCACTCCCCTCATCCCTGACCCCAGGAGCTCACAATCTAATCTCCCCCATCACACACAATATATCATTCCCATCATCCCTGACCCCAGGAACTCACGATCTAATCCCATCACACACAATATATCACTCCCATCATCCCTGACCCCAGGAGCTCACAATCTAATCCCCCATCACACACAATATATCATTCCCATCATCCCTGACCCCAGGAACTCACGATCTAATCCCATCACACACAATATATCACTCCCATCATCCCTGACCCAGGGAGTTTACATTCTAATCCCCCCCCCCATCACACACAATGTATCACTCCCATCATCCCCGACCCCAGGAGCTCACAATCTAATCCCATCACACACAATGTATCACTCCCATCATCCCCGACCCCAGGAGCTCACAATCTAATCCCATCACACACAATGTATCACTCCCATCATCCCTGACCCCAGGAGCTCACAATCTAATCCCATCACACACAATGTATCACTCCCATCATCCCCGACCCCAGGAGCTCACAATCTAATCCCATCACACACAATGTATCACTCCCATCATCCCTGACCCCATGAGCTCACAATCTAATCCCCCATCACACAATGTATCACTCCCATCATCCCTGACCCAGGCAGCTTACATTCTAATCCCCCCCCCCCATCACACACAATGTATCACTCCCATCATCCCTGACCCCAGGAGCTCACATTCTAATCCCCCCATCACACACAATATATCACTCCCATCATCCCTGACCCCAGGAGCTCACAATCTAATCCCCCATCACACAATGTATCACTCCCATCATCCCTGACCCAGGCAGCTTACATTCTAATCCCCCCCCCCCCCATCACACACAATGTATCACTCCCATCATCCCTGACCCCAGGAGCTCACAATCTAATCCCCCCCATTACACAATGTATCACTCCCATCATCCCTGACCCCAGGAGCTCTTCGGCTGAACAATGATTTTTAGTTGAGCAAAAAATTTATTGTTCAGCTGGAGTGAAGATAACACAGACCGCATGCTGTTTGCTGCCCATGGTGCTGTATTCTCCACGGGAGCTGCTGATTACATTGTATTCAGTTGCAGCCCCGCGTCCATTAGTGTCCATTAGCAGTTTATGCAAAACAATTGCTCAAAACCTAATCTTTTGAATGATTATCATTGCGTGTAAATGAGCCTTAGTTCCACTTCCAGGACTCCCACATATTGGGAGAATGGGGGTCACTTTCCCCCCAATCAGCACCCTAGAGGGGAGACAATACATGTGGCTCTCTCCTCTGTAGATGAAGGATGTCGAGGTAACGACCCGGCATTTCATAGGTCCTATAAACTACAATGGAGAAAGCTGCCTGCATGTACACTCTGCCACAAAACAGTCCGCCCCCAGAAGAACTTGTCGTTTTGCTGCAAATCCCGGCATGCAGTTCCATCTCAGACAGATACGTAACTGATGAAAGTTGTGGTGTGACCAAATATAGATGACATCCTGATAGATGCGAAGGTCATTCACTTTTTTCGCACACCATTTGCTGCTCTGCACAATTTGACTTCTTTCTGGGACGATGTTGGTCCATATCCTTTGACTGAGGGGCACCTTATCCTGATCCGGGGCATCCCTCTGTGAGCGATATGTTGTGCTGCTGACACTACTTTGTTTTTCTCTGCTCTAGATAAACGGTCTTGTCACTGGAGGCCCTAAAACTGGTTCCCCCTTGGCCTATAAGAGGCTCTCGGAGGCTCCTTGTGTGTAGTGACCTCTTCTTCCGCTTGTAGAGCGTGTTGGCCACTAGACGCCTCTACGACGCAGAGAAGAGATTTCACCTCATTACCAGAGGGGGGCGCATTATTGGGATGTGAGAAGCTGGATGGTCGTATCCATGAATTATCCCCCACCGGCCATTCTGACCAGAGTGTTAGGAGATGTTGGCACCAGTGGATGGGGGCACACAAGGTGACCGGGCTCAGGACCCCCTACAGACCACAAGTAGAGAGGAGCGTCTGACTAGACTGTTAGGAGGTGTTGGGAACAGTGGATGGGGGCACACAAGGTGACCGGGCTCAGGACGCCCCCTACAGACCACCAGTAGAGAGGAGCGTCTGACCAGACTGTTAGGAGGTGTTGGGACCAGTGGATGTGTGAGGGCACACAAGGTGATCAGGCTCAGGATTCCCCCTGACAGACCACCAGTAGAGAGGAGCGTCTGACCAGACTGTTAGGAGGTGTTGGAACCAGTGAATGAGGGCACACAAGGTGACTGGGCTCAGGATGCCCCCTACAGACCACCAGTAGAGAGGAGCATCTGACCAGACTGTTAGGAGGTGTTGGGACCAGTGGATGAGGGCACACAAGGTGACGGGGCTCAGGACCCCCCTACAGACCACCAGTAGAGAGGAGCATCTGATCCAACTGTTAGGAGGTATTGGGACCAGTGCATGGGGGCACACAAGGTGACCGGGCTCAGGACCCCCCTACAGACCAATAGTAGAGAGGATCATCTGACCAGACTGTTAGGAGGTGTTGGGACCAGTGGATGGAGGCATACAAGGTGACCGGGCTCAGGACGCCCCCTACAGACCACCAGTAGAGAGGAGCATCTGACCAGACTGTTAGGAGGTGTTGGGACCAGTGGATGGAGGCATACAAGGTGACCGGGCTCAGGACGCCCCCTACAGACCACCAGTAGAGAGGAGCATCTGACCAGACTGTTAGGAGGTGTTGGGACCAGTGGATGGGGACACAGAAGGTGACCAGGCTCAGGACGCACACCCTACAGACCACCAGTAGAGATTAGCATCTGACCAGACTGTTAGGATGTTTATATGATCTAGAGGTTCAGTTACAGCAAATGTGAAGCGATATGCCGCAGGATACTATATGGAACCTGTATGCCTCCATGCCCACTGGTATCACATCTTGTATACAAACTAGAACCTTCATGCCCACCCATATCACATCTGTATCCAAGCTAGAGCTGGCCCAATAAGGTACTAGGGCTTCCATGTCCACCCCTAAAAAAAAATCTATCAAACCTAGAGGCGGCCAAACAGGGCACTAGAGCCTCCATGCCCGCCCATATCACATCTGTATCCAAGCTAGTGGCATCCCAATAGGGAACTAAAGCCCCTATGCCCATCCATATCTTATCTTGTATCCAAGCTAGAGGTGGCCCAATAGGGTACTAAAGCCTCCATGCCCACCTCTCAAAAAATCTTCTATCCAAGCTAAAGGCGGCCCAACAGGGTACTAGAGCCTCCATGCCCGCCGATATCACATCTGTATCAAAGCTAGAGGTGTCCCAATAGGGTACTAGAGCCTCCATGCTCATCAGTATCACAACTTGTATCCAAGGTAGACATGGTACAACAGGGTACTGGAGCCTCAATGCCCACACCTAAAAAAAAATAATTTATCCAAGCTAGAGAAGGCCCAACAGACTACTAGAGTCTCCATGCCCGCCCATATCACATCTGTATCCAAAGCCAGTGGAGTCCCAATAGGGAACTAGAGCCTCTATGCCGTTCATATCTTAACTTATATCCAAGCTAGAGGCGGTCCAACAGAGTACTAGAGCCTCCATGCCCACCCATATCATATCTTATATCCAAGCTAGAGGTGGCCCAACAGGGTACTCGAGCTTCCATGCCTGCCCATATCACTTCTGTATCCAAGCTAGTGGTGTCCTAGTAGGGAACTAGAGCCTCTATGCCCGTCCATAGCATATATCCAAACTAGAGGTGGTCAAACAGGTTACTAGGGCCTCTATGCCCACCCGTATCACATCTTGTGTCCAAGCTAGATGTGGCCCAACATTGAACAAGAGCCTCCATACCTGCTCGTATCACATCTTGCATCCAAACTAGAGCCTCTATGCCCACCCCTATCACATCTTGTATCCTAGCTAGAAGTGACCGAACAGGGTACTAGAACCTCCATGCTCGCCTATATCACAATTGTATGCAAGCTAGTAGCGTCCCAACATAGTACTAGAGCCTCCATGACTGCCAGTATCACATCTTGTATCCAAGCTAGAGGCGGCACCACACAGTACTAGAGTCTTCATACCCTCCCATATCACATCTTGTATCCAAATCTAAAGACAGTTCAACAGGATACAAGAGACTCAACATATTAGATGTGTATTTAAGCTAGCAGCGGTCCTACAGGGTACTATAGATCCCTACCAACTCTACCAATCTATGATTCTATCCAAGCTGGAAGCAGCCCAATAAGGCACTAGAACCTCCATGCCCACCCATATCACATATTGTATCCAAGCTAGAGGCGGCCCAACGGGGCATTAGAGCCTCCATACTCAACCGTATCACATCTTATATCCAAGCTAGAGGTGGCTAAACAGGGTACTGGAGCCCATATGACCACCCGTATGACATCTTGTATCTAAGCTAGAGGCGGTACATGACAATACTGGAGCCTCCATGCCTGCCCATATCACTTCTTGTATCCAAGCTAAATGCGATACAACAGGGTGCTAAAGCCTCTATGTCTGCCTGATTCACATCTTGTATCCAAGCTAGAAGCGGTACAACAGGGCACTAGAGACTCCATGCCCCCCGTATCATGTCTTGTATCCAAGCTAGAGGTGGTACAACAGGGTACTGTTGCCTCCATGCCCACCCATATCACATCTTGTATCCAAGCTTGAGGTGGTCCAACAGGGTACTAGAGCCTCCATGCCTGCCCGTATCACATCTTGTATCCAAGCTAGAGGTGGTACAACAGGGTAATAGAGCCTCCATGCCCTCCTGTATCACATCTTGTATCCAAGCTACAGACGGTACAACAGGGTACTAGAGCCTCCATGCCTGTCCGTATCACATCTTGTATCCAAGCTAGAGGCAGTACAACAGGGTACTAGAGCCTCCATGCTCAACCATATCATATCTTGTATACTAGCTAGAGAGGTGGTCTATCAGGGTACTAGAGCCTTCGTGCCTGACATTGTTACATCTTGTATCCAAGCTAGAGGTGGCTAAACAGGGTACTGGATCCCATATGACAACCCGTATCACATCTTGTATCCAAACTAGAGTCAGTACAGGACGATACTGGAGCCTCCATGCCAGCCCGTATCACATCTTGCATCCAAGCTTAAGGTGGTACAACAGGGTACTAGAGCCTCCATGCCTGCCCGATTCACATCTTGTATCCAAGATAGAGGTGGTATAACAGGGTACTAGAGCCTCCATGCCTGCCTGTATCACATCTTGTATCCAAGATAGAGGCAGTACAACAGGGTACTAGAGCCTCCACACCCGCCTGTATCACATCTTGTATCCAAGCCAGAGGTGGTACAACAGGGTATTAGAGCCTCCATGCCTGCCCGTATCACATCTTGTATCCAAGCTAGAGGTGGTACAACAGGGTACTAGAGCCTCCATGCCTGCCATATCATATCTTGCATCCAGGCTAGAGGCAGTATAACAGGTTACTAGAGCATCTATGCCCCCTGTATCACATCTTGTATCCAAGCTAGAGGCGGTACAACAGGGTACTAGAGCCTCCATGTCTGCCTGAATATACGTTCACTTCTCCACCTCTGCCCCAGTAAGCATTACTCGCAGTCCCAGACTGGCAGCAGCATTCGCGGCTGCTGTTATTAGTGTGACCCCTGACCTCTTCCCCGTTGTCTGCGTTCCTGTATGTAGATGCTGGCAGAGAACCGTCAGAGGTTGCACTAAATACAGCAATGGCTGCGCCACTGTTGCCAGAACTATAAGTGAGTTAAATGCTTGTCATATGGCTGGAGGTTCACTGTGGGGGTCACTATTTTTATTGGGGCTACTACAGGAAGCAGTATTACTAATGGGGCCACTATGCGAGTCACTATTACCATGGGGCCACTATAGGGGTCACTATTTCTATTGGGGCTAATATAGGGGGCACTATTACTAATGAGGCCACTATGAAGGTTACTATTACTACTGGGGCCACTAGAGGAGACACGACTACTACTTGAGACACTATTACTACAGGAATCACTATGAGTGACACTATTACTACTGGGGCCACTATTTCTACTGGGGCTACTATAGGGGGCACTATTACTAATTGGGCCACTATTAAAACTGGGGCCTCTATGGGGGCCACTATTACTACCAGGGCCACTAATAATAATAATATAATAATAATCTTTATTTGTATAGCGCCAACATATTCCGCAGCGCTTACATAGACAGGGGGGAATACAGAAAGACAAAAGTACAAACATTACAGAACCACAGTTACATAGTAATCAGCTGATGGAGACAATAGGGGTGAGGGTCCTGCTCCAACGAGCTTACATACTACAAGTAATGGGGGGATACAGAAGGTAAAGGGGCTGGAGATGTGCACCGTATGGCGGGGTGGAGAGTGAAAGATGCTATACACACAGACAATGGTCAGACATTTAGCCGTGTGACGGCAGAAACAGTATGACTGCAGGAGCGGTTTATGATGGCTAGCAGGGATTGCAGTCAGTAGGTCAGGGAGCATGTTATCAGGCGGAGTACAGAGAGGTTTGTTTAGGGAATGCGGTATGCCTCCCTGAAGAGGTGCGTTTTTAGAGCACGCCTGAAGTTCTGCGAGTCCTGGATTGCTCGGGTAGCCTTTGGTAGTGCATTCCAGAGGACCGGTGCTGCTCTGGAGAAGTCTTGGAGGCGGGAATGAGAAGTTCGAATGAAAGGGGCACTCAGTCTGGTTTCATTAGCAGAGCGGAGAGCCCGGGCTGGGTGATGGATTGAGATGAGGGATACAATATAGGGGGCGCTGCACTGTGGAGGGCTTTGTGGATGAAGGTAGCGAGTTTGAATTGAATTCTGTATGTAACGGGCAGCCAGTGCAGTGACTGGCACAGGGCAGAGGCGTCTGAGTAGCGGCTGGACAGGAAGATGAGCCTGGCTGCTGCATTCAGGATGGATTGGAGAGGGTAGAGTCTGGTGCGGGGGGCGATCAGCAACGAGTTGTAATAATCGAGCCGGGAGTGGATGAGGGTGACAATAAGCGTTTTTAGCGTGTCCACAGTGAGAAAAGAGCAGATTCTTGCGATGTTCTTGGGGTGCAGCTGACATGTTCGGGCCAGAGATTGGATGTAGGGGGCAAAAGAGAGATCAGAGTCAGATATAACCCCAAGGCAGCGGGCGTGCTGTCTAGGAGTTATGGTGGCGCCACACACTGAGATGGAGATGTCAGGAGGAGGTCGGTTAGTGGAGGGTGGAAATACCAGAAGGTCAGTTTTAGAGAGGTTTAGTTTTAGGTAGAGAGAGGACATGGTGTTAGAGACAGCGGACAGACAGTTAGTGATGTTTTGGAGGAAGGGTGCAGAGATGTCACGGGCAGAGGTGTATAGCTGGGTGTCATCAGCGTACAGGTGGTATTGGAGGCCAAATCTCCTGATGGTTTGTCCAATAGGGGCTTTGTAGATGGAGAAGAGAAGGGGGCCAAGGACCGAGCCCTGGGGGACCCCAACAGCAAGGGGAAGAGGAGGGGAGGTAGAGCCAGCAAAGGAGACACTGAAAGAGCGGTCAGATAGGTAAGAGGAGAACCAGGAGAGGGCAGTGTCCTTTAGGCCAATAGAGCGTAGCATACTGAGGAGGAGTTTGTGGTCAACAGTGTCAAATGCTGCAGAAAGGTCGAGGAGGATTAGTAGGGAGTAATCGCCCCTCGATTTGGCTGTCAGTAGGTCATTGGATACCCTAGTAAGGGCAGTTTCTGTCGAGTGTTGAGGTCGGAAGCCAGACTGTAGGGGGTCTAGGAGAGAGTGCTCTGATAGATGGCTTACAAGGCGGGAGTAAACCAGGCGTTCTAGTAGTTTGGAGATGAAGGGGAGGTTTGAGATGGGTCGGTAGTTGGCAGCATCAGTCGCGTCCAGAGTCGGCTTCTTTAGCAGTGGGGATATGATGGCGTGTTTGAAAGAAGAGGGAAAGATGCCAGAGGTCAGAGAGAGGTTGAATATAGTGGTGAGATGGGAGATGACCACTGGGGAGAAGGAACGGAGGAGGTGTGAGGGGAGAGCAGAGAAGAGCAATTTGGAGACTTCTTCCTCTGTCGCTGGTCTGAGTACAGACAGTGAGCAGGAGCTAGATGCAGTGCTGACAAGACTAGGGTCAGGGCTAGTCTGGGGTTGGGAAGTTATTTCCTGACGGATGTCGTCTATTTTCTTTTTGAAGTAGGCAGCCAGCTCTTCAGCACTGAGATCCGTCACCGGGGGCTGCGGTTTAGGGCTGAGAAGGGAGTGAAAAGTATCAAAGAGCTGTTTAGGGTTGTGCGATAATGAGGAGACTAGAGAGGTGAAGTAGACTTGTTTGGCATGGTGGAGGGCGAGGTTGTAGGTTCTGAGCATGAACTATGGGGAAACTACTACTACCGGGGCCACTATGGGGTCACTGAAGGGCACTAATATGGGATGATGCTTTACATAAGAGGGCAATGGCCTATGATGCAAATTTCCCATGGTGTGCTACTTGAGCCGCTACAGTTGTCCCTCCTGTCATTGTTCAGAAGTTGGTTGGGTTGCTCTAAGCCCTATCAGTGACCTCTATGGCCTATAGTGACTGGTGACCCCTGCTGGGCCTATCAGTGACCTCCTTGTACTATAGTGACCCCTGTTGGGCCTATCAGTGACCTCCGTGTACTATAGTGACCCGTGCTGGGCCTATCAGTGACCTCCGTGTACTATAGTGACCCCTGCTGGTCCTATCAGTGACCTCCATGTACTATAATGATCCCTGCTGGGCCTATCAGTGACCTCCCTGTACTATAGTGACCCCTGCTGGGCCTATCATTGACTTCCGTGTACTATAGTGACCCCTGCTGGGCCTATCATTGACTTCCGTGTACTATAGTGACCCTTGCTTGGCCTATCAGTGACCTGTGTGCACTATAGTGACCCCTGCTGGACCTATCATTGAACTCTGTGTACTATAGGGACCTCCCTGGGCCTATCAGTGACCTCCATGTACTATAGTGATCCCTATTGGGCCTATCAGTGACCTCTGTGTACTATAGTGATCCCTGATGAGCCTATCAGTGACCTCCCTGTACTATAGTGACCCCTGCTGGGCCTATCAGTGACCTCCGTGTACTATAGTGACCCCTGCTGGGACTATCAGTGACCTCCGTGTACTATAGTGACCTTTGCTTGGCCTATCAGTGACCTCCGTGCACTATAGTGACCTCCCTGGGCCTATCAGTGACCTCCATGTACTATAGTGACCCCTGCTGGGCCTATCAATGATGTCCATGTACTATAGTGATCCCTGCTGGGCCTATTAGTGACCTCCGTGTACTATAGTGACCCCTGCTGGGCCTATCAGTGACCTCCATGTACTATAGTGATCCCTGCTGGACCTATCAGTGACCTCCGTGCACTATAATGACCCCTGCTGGGCCTATCAGTGACCTTCGTGCACTATAGTGACCCCTGCTGGGCCTATCAGTGACCTCCCTGTACTATAGTGAC
The DNA here is from genome assembly GCF_035609145.1 of Eleutherodactylus coqui. Taxonomy (NCBI): domain Eukaryota; kingdom Metazoa; phylum Chordata; class Amphibia; order Anura; family Eleutherodactylidae; genus Eleutherodactylus; species Eleutherodactylus coqui. The sequence goes on from NC_089839.1 coordinate 314,972,364, forward strand.
CCCTGCTGGGCCTATCAGTGACGTCCGTGTACTATAGTGACCCCTGCTGGGACTATCAGTGACCTCCGTGTACTATAGTGACCCTTGCTTGGCCTATCAGTGACCTCCGTGCACTATAGTGACCTCCCTGGGCCTATCAGTGACCTCCATGTACTATAGTGACCCCTGCTGGGCCTATCAGTGATGTCCATGTACTATAGTGATCCCTGCTGGGCCTATTAGTGACCTCCGTGTACTATAGTGACCCCTGCTGGGCCTATCAGTGACCTCCATGTACTATAGTGATCCCTGCTGGACCTATCAGTGACCTCCGTGCACTATAATGATCCCTGCTGGGCCTATCAGTGACCTCCGTGCACTATAATGACCCCTGCTGGGCCTATCAGTGACTTCCGTGCACTATAGTGACCCCTGCTGGGCCTATCAGTGACCTCCTTGTACTATAGTGACCCCTGCTGGGCCTATCAGTGACCTCCGTGCACTATATTGACCCCTGCTGGGCCTATCAGTGACGTCCGTGTACTATAGTGACCCCTGCTGGGCCTATCAGTGACCTCCGTGTACTATAGTGAACCCTGCTGGGCCTATCAGTGACCTCCGTGTACTATAGTGACCCCTGCTGGGCCTATCAGTGACATCCGTGTACTATATTGACCCCTGCTGGGCCTATCAGTGACGTCCGTGTACTATAGTGACCCCTGCTGGGCCTATCAGTGACCTCCGTGTACTATAGTGAACGCTGCTGGGCCTATCAGTGACCTCCGTGTACTATAGTGATCCCTGCTGGACCTATCAGTGACCTCCGTGTACTATAGTGATCCCTGCTGGGCCTATCAGTGACGTCCATGCACTATAGTGATTCCTGCTGAGCCTATCAGTGACCTCCGTGTACTATAGTGATCCCTGATGAGCCTATCAGTGACCTCCGTGTACTATAGTGATCCCTGCTGGGCCTATCAGTGACGTCCATGCACTATAGTGATTCCTGCTGAGCCTATCAGTGACCTCCGTGTACTATAGTGATCCCTGATGAGCCTATCAGTGACCTCCGTGTACTATAGTGACCCTTGCTTGGCCTATCAGTGACGTCAGTGCACTATAGTGACCCCTGCTGGGCCTGTTAGTGACGTCCGTGTACTATAGTGACCCCTGCTGGGCCTATCAGTGACCTCCGTGTACTATAGTTAACCCTGCTGGGCCTATCAATGAGCTCCGTGTACTATATTGACCCTGCTGGGCCTATCAGTGACCTCCATGTACTATTTTGACCCCTGCTGAGCCTATTAGTGATGTCCGTGTACTATAGTTAACCCTGCTGGGCCTATCAATGAGCTCCGTGTACTATAGTGACCCCTGCTGGGCCTATCAGTGACCTCCGTGTACTATAGTGACCCCTGCTGGGCCTATCAGTGACCTCCGTGTACTATAGTGACCCCTGCTGGGCCTATCAGTGACCTCCGTGCACTATAGTGACCCCTGCTGGGCCTATCAGTGACGTCAGTGCACTATAGTGACCCCTGCTGGGCCTATCAGTGACCTCCCCTTACTATAGTGACCCCTGCTGGGCCTATCAGTGACCTCCGTGTACTATAGTGACCCCTGCTGGGCCTATCAGTGACCTCCGTGCACTATAGTGACCCCTGCTGGGCCTATCAGTGACGTCCGTGTACTATAGTGACTCTTGCTGGGCCTATCAGTGACCTCCGTGCACTATAGTGACCCGTGCTGGGCCTATCAGTGACCTCCGTGTACTATAGTGACCCCTGCTGGTCCTATCAGTGACCTCCATGTACTATAATGATCCCTGCTGGGCCTATCAGTGACCTCCCTGTACTATAGTGACCCCTGCTGGGCCTATCATTGACTTCCGTGTACTATAGTGACCCCTGCTGGGCCTATCATTGACTTCCGTGTACTATAGTGACCCTTGCTTGGCCTATCAGTGACCTGTGTGCACTATAGTGACCCCTGCTGGACCTACCATTGAACTCTGTGTACTATAGGGACCTCCCTGGGCCTATCAGTGACCTCCATGTACTATAGTGATCCCTATTGGGCCTATCAGTGACCTCTGTGTACTATAGTGATCCCTGATGAGCCTATCAGTGACCTCCCTGTACTATAGTGACCCCTGCTGGGCCTATCAGTGACCTCTGTGTACTATAGTGACCCCTGCTGGGACTATCAGTGACCTCCGTGTACTATAGTGACCTTTGCTTGGCCTATCAGTGACCTCCGTGCACTATAGTGACCTCCCTGGGCCTATCAGTGACCTCCATGTACTATAGTGACCCCTGCTGGGCCTATCAATGATGTCCATGTACTATAGTGATCCCTGCTGGGCCTATTAGTGACCTCCGTGTACTATAGTGACCCCTGCTGGGCCTATCAGTGACCTCCATGTACTATAGTGATCCCTGCTGGACCTATCAGTGACCTCCGTGCACTATATTGACCCCTGCTGGGCCTATCAGTGACCTTCGTGCACTATAGTGACCCCTGCTGGGCCTATCAGTGACCTTCGTGTACTATAGTGACCCTTGCTTGGCCTATCGGTGACCTCCATGTACTATAGTGATCCCTGCTGGACCTATCAGTGACCTCCGTGCACTATAATGACCCCTGCTGGGCCTATCAGTGACCTTCGTGCACTATAGTGACCCCTGCTGGGCCTATCAGTGACCTCCGTGCACTATAATGACCCCTGCTGGGCCTATCAGTGACCTTCGTGCACTATAGTGACCCCTGCTGGGCCTATCAGTGACCTCCCTGTACTATAGTGACCCCTGCTGGGCCTATCAGTGACGTCCGTGTACTATAGTGACCCCTGCTGGGCCTATCAGTGACCTCCGTGTACTATAGTGACTCTTGCTTGGCCTATCAGTGACCTCCGTGCACTATAGTGACCTCCCTGGGCCTATCAGTGACCTCCATGTACTATAGTGACCCCTGCTGGGCCTATCAGTGATGTCCATGTACTATAGTGATCCCTGCTGGGCCTATTAGTGACCTCCGTGTACTATAGTGACCCCTGCTGGGCCTATCAGTGACCTCCATGTACTATAGTGATCCCTGCTGGACCTATCAGTGACCTCCGTGCACTATAATGATCCCTGCTGGGCCTATCAGTGACCTCCGTGCACTATAATGACCCCTGCTGGGCCTATCAGTGACCTTCGTGCACTATAGTGACCCCTGCTGGGCCTATCAGTGACCTCCATGTACTATAGTGACCTCTGTTGGGCCTATCAGTGACCTCCATGTACTATAGTGACCCCTGCTGGGCCTATCAGTGACCTCTGTGTACTATAATGACCCCTGCTGGGCCTATCAGTGACTTCCGTGCACTATAGTGACCCCTGCTGGGCCTATCAGTGACCTCCTTGTACTATAGTGACCCCTGCTGGGCCTATCAGTGACCTCCGTGCACTATATTGACCCCTGCTGGGCCTATCAGTGACGTCCGTGTACTATAGTGACCCCTGCTGGGCCTATCAGTGACCTCCGTGTACTATAGTGAACCCTGCTGGGCCTATCAGTGACCTCCGTGTACTATAGTGACCCCTGCTGGGCCTATCAGTGACATCCGTGTACTATATTGACCCCTGCTGGGCCTATCAGTGACGTCCGTGTACTATAGTGACCCCTGCTGGGCCTATCAGTGACCTCCGTGTACTATAGTGAACGCTGCTGGGCCTATCAGTGACCTCCGTGTACTATAGTGATCCCTGCTGGACCTATCAGTGACCTCCGTGTACTATAGTGATCCCTGCTGGGCCTATCAGTGACGTCCATGCACTATAGTGATTCCTGCTGAGCCTATCAGTGACCTCCGTGTACTATAGTGATCCCTGATGAGCCTATCAGTGACCTCCGTGTACTATAGTGATCCCTGCTGGGCCTATCAGTGACGTCCATGCACTATAGTGATTCCTGCTGAGCCTATCAGTGACCTCCGTGTACTATAGTGATCCCTGATGAGCCTATCAGTGACCTCCGTGTACTATAGTGACCCTTGCTTGGCCTATCAGTGACGTCAGTGCACTATAGTGACCCCTGCTGGGCCTGTTAGTGACGTCCGTGTACTATAGTGACCCCTGCTGGGCCTATCAGTGACCTCCGTGTACTATAGTTAACCCTGCTGGGCCTATCAATGAGCTCCGTGTACTATATTGACCCTGCTGGGCCTATCAGTGACCTCCATGTACTATTTTGACCCCTGCTGAGCCTATTAGTGATGTCCGTGTACTATAGTTAACCCTGCTGGGCCTATCAATGAGCTCCGTGTACTATAGTGACCCCTGCTGGGCCTATCAGTGACCTCCGTGTACTATAGTGACCCCTGCTGGGCCTATCAGTGACCTCCGTGTACTATAGTGACCCCTGCTGGGCCTATCAGTGACCTCCGTGCACTATAGTGACCCCTGCTGGGCCTATCAGTGACGTCAGTGCACTATAGTGACCCCTGCTGGGCCTATCAGTGACCTCCCCTTACTATAGTGACCCCTGCTGGGCCTATCAGTGACCTCCGTGTACTATAGTGACCCCTGCTGGGCCTATCAGTGACCTCCGTGCACTATAGTGACCCCTGCTGGGCCTATCAGTGACGTCCGTGTACTATAGTGACTCTTGCTGGGCCTATCAGTGACCTCCGTGCACTATAATGATCCCTGCTGGGCCTATCAGTGACCTCCGTGCACTATAATGACCCCTGCTGGGCCTATCAGTGACCTTCGTGCACTATAGTGACCCCTGCTGGGCCTATCAGTGACCTCCCTGTACTATAGTGACCCCTGCTGGGCCTATCAGTGACGTCCGTGTACTATAGTGACCCCTGCTGGGACTATCAGTGACCTCCGTGTACTATAGTGACCCTTGCTTGGCCTATCAGTGACCTCCGTGCACTATAGTGACCTCCCTGGGCCTATCAGTGACCTCCATGTACTATAGTGACCCCTGCTGGGCCTATCAATGATGTCCATGTACTATAGTGATCCCTGCTGGGCCTATCAGTGACCTCCATGTACTATAGTGATCCCTGCTGGACCTATCAGTGACCTCCGTGCACTATAATGATCCCTGCTGGGCCTATCAGTGACCTCCGTGCACTATAATGACCCCTGCTGGGCCTATCAGTGACCTTCGTGCACTATAGTGACCCCTGCTGGGCCTATCAGTGACCTCCATGTACTATAGTGACCCCTGTTGGGCCTATCAGTGACCTCCATGAACTATAGTGACCCCTGCTGGGCCTATCAGTGACCTCCATGTACTATAGTGACCCCTGCTGGGCCTATCAATGATGTCCATGTACTATAGTGATCCCTGCTGGACCTATCAGTGACCTCCGTGCACTATAATGATCCCTGCTGGGCCTATCAGTGACCTCCGTGCACTATAGTGACCCCTGCTGGGCCTATCAGTGACCTTCGTGCACTATAGTGACCCCTGCTGGGCCTATCAGTGACCTCCCTGTACTATAGTGACCCCTGCTGGGCCTATCAGTGACGTCCGTGTACTATAGTGACCCCTGCTGGGACTATCAGTGACCTCCGTGTACTATAGTGACCCTTGCTTGGCCTATCAGTGACCTCCGTGCACTATAGTGACCTCCCTGGGCCTATCAGTGACCTCCATGTACTATAGTGACCCCTGCTGGGCCTATCAATGATGTCCATGTACTATAGTGATCCCTGCTGGGCCTATCAGTGACCTCCATGTACTATAGTGATCCCTGCTGGACCTATCAGTGACCTCCGTGCACTATAATGATCCCTGCTGGGCCTATCAGTGACCTCCGTGCACTATAATGACCCCTGCTGGGCCTATCAGTGACCTTCGTGCACTATAGTGACCCCTGCTGGGCCTATCAGTGACCTCCATGTACTATAGTGACCCCTGTTGGGCCTATCAGTGACCTCCATGTACTATAGTGATCCCTGCTGGGCCTATCAGTGACTTCCGTGCACTATCGTGACCCCTGCTGGGCCTATCAGTGACCTCTGTGTACTATAGTGACCCCTGCTGGGCCTATCAGTGACCTCCGTGCACTATAGTGACCCCTGCTGGGCCTATCAGTGACCTCCATGTACTATAGTGACCCCTGCTGGGCCTATCAGTGACCTCCGTGTACTATAGTGAACCCTGCTGGGCCTATCAGTGACCTCCGTGTACCATAGTGATCCCTGCTGGGCCTATTAGTGACCTCCGTGTACTATAGTGAGCGCTGCTGGGCCTATCAGTGACCTCCGTGTACTATAGTGATCCCTGCTGGACCTATCAGTGACCTCCGTGCACTATAATGACCCCTGCTGGGCCTATCAGTGACGTCCATGCACTATAGTGATTCCTGCTGAGCCTATCAGTGACCTCCGTGTACTATAGTGATCCCTGATGAGCCTATCAGTGACCTCCGTGTACTATAGTGACCCTTGCTTGGCCTATCAGTGACGTCAGTGCACTATAGTGACCCCTGCTGGGCCTATTAGTGATGTCCATGTACTATAGTTAACCCTGCTGGGCCTATCAATGAGCTCCGTGTACTATATTGACCCTGCTGGGCCTATCAGTGACCTCCATGTACTATTTTGACCCCTGCTGAGCCCATTAGTGATGTCCGTGTACTATAGTTAACCCTGCTGGGCCTATCAATGAGCTCCGTGTACTATAGTGACCCCTGCTGGGCCTATCAGTGACCTCCGTGCACTTTAGTGACCCCTGCTGGGCCTATCAGTGACGTCAGTGCACTATAGTGACCCCTGCTGGGCCTATCAGTGACCTCCCCTTACTATAGTGACCCCTGCTGGGCCTATCAGTGACCTCCGTGTACTATAGTGACCCCTGCTGGGCCTATCAGTGACCTCCGTGTACTATATTGACCCCTGCTGGGCCTATCAGTGACGTCCGTGTACTATAGTGACCCCTGCTGGGCCTATCAGTGACGTCCCTGCAGTATAGTGACCCCTGCTGGGCCTATCAGTGACGTCCATACACTATAGTGACTCCTGCTGGGCCTATCCGTGACCTCCCCTTACTATAGTGACCCCTGCTGGGCCTATCAGTGACCTCCGTGCACTATAGTGACCCCTGCTGGGCCTATCAGTGACCTCCCCTTACGATAGTGACCCCTGCTGGGCCTATCAGTGACGTCCCTGCACTATATTGACCCCTGCTGGGCCTATCAGTGACCTCCGTGCACTATAGTGACCCCTGCTGGGCCTATCAGTGACGTCCATGTACTATAGTGACCCCTGCTGGGCCTATCAGTGACCTCCGTGCACTATAGTGACCCCTGCTGGGCCTATCAGTGACGTCCATGTACTATAGTGACCCTTGCTTGGTCTATCAGTGACCTCCCTGCACTATAGTGACCCCTGCTGGGCCTATCAGTGACCTCCGTGTACTATAGTGACCCCTGCTGGGCCTATCAGTGACCTCCGTGTACTATAGTGACCCCTGCTGGGCCTATCAGTGACCTCCGTGTACTATAGTGACCCCTGCTGGGCCTATCAGTGACCTCCGTGCACTATAGTGACCCCTGCTGGGCCTATCAGTGACCTCCGTGTACTATAGTGACCCCTGCTGGGCAGTGTACGGTCCCTGCAGTGAGGAGCGCAGGATTCGCTGGTCACCTTTGTTATCACTGGGCACAGTTTGTCTTATCCGGGCTCCTATCTGCAGACTGTTGGTGGCCGCGGCCGCTCTCCTTCCCATCTGTAGTTCAAGGTTAATAAGTAGCTGTACGGTACACAAGAGTAAGCTCATTAAATAGCCGTATCCCCGCCAGTGCTCCTCACAATGGCGCAGTCCTCCCGTGAATCATGGTGTTTGCTCTGCACTAATATTTACCCCTGGCAGCACTGCGGGAATGTTTGCTGAGGCAGCTGCTGCTGGACGGCGCTTCCACATGACAGCAGCTCACCTGCAGCGTAAGGGACAAGTGTCAGCAAAAGTGGCCGACCAAAAGACGTGGGGCAAATGGCGCATTCATAGAACGTCCCTGACAGTCTCCGCTGTCAAACTATACTCAGAGTTTTTAGCTGTATCTTCTTTTTGGAAAGCTGGGTGACAACCAATATGGCTGCCAGTACAGGCCGCCATGTTTATAGAATCTGCACCGCTATGCTGGCAGTGGGGGACGCACCATAAGCTTGCTGACAATGCCCGCTGCAATGGAGGCCATACTGCTGTCAATGTGGTCCGAACTCTCACTGAACAAATCTACAAGCTCCGCCCACTGGACCCACACAGAGATGGACACACCCCCAAGACTTGGAACTTTGTTCAAAAACGGCAGAAGATTTGGAGCCAAATTTATTACATTTACAAAGAGAATCTGTTATATCATCATTATAATAACTCTCCGACAGACGCTCCACAATGGCGCCATTCACATCCGATCACTGGCAAAGGGAGATGAGCGGCAACTATTGTTCTCTGGCACCACTTGCTTCAAAAAGGATCAGAAAGGAAAGCCTCCTCATATCTGGCCTGCTGTCTCTATGGGGTCATACCTGCCTGTGTGCAGTCCGGCTGTAGAAGTATTCCGGATGTACAGATGCAGCAGAGCTGAACTAGTGCTGCTCCACTTTCTTCACATCACTCACCGCCCTACATAAAAGAACAAACAATATACTAACTAAATGTGCAATGACACACTCAGCTCTGCTACATCTGTACCTGGAGTAGCAGTCAGTGACGTTGGTGCTGTCACCGGGGTCACCTGGTCCCTGTAACTCTGTATAAATCCATGAGGGGACGATACAAGGATCTCTCCCATGATCTGTTTATACCCAGGACTGCGACGGTAACAAGAGGGCATCCGCTACGTCTAGAAGAAAGCAGGAGGGGGTTCTTTACTGTAAGAGCAGTGAGACTGTGGAACTCTCTGCCTGAGGACGTGGTGATGGTAGAATCCATACAGGAGCTTGAGAGGGACTGAATGTCTTTCTAGAGCGATCTGGAGAGCCCGCAAATTTAAAATCTGCCTGCGCCCGGCTGTCAAAGATAGCCTACTGCAGGGAGATGTGATCGGGCGGTTCTGCTCACATGATCACCATTATGGGTCCCGGATAACTGTGATCTTATAAGGTTAAAAAAAAGTTACACTAAAAAGTTAAAAAAGTTAAAGTTTCATCTCCCCTTATGGATCCGCGAGGGGAGATGAAATTATATAACTAAGGTCCCCGGATTTCTCCCACAGTGGGATCTTTATCCGCTGACCTTACCTCGGCTTCTGCGCCCATCAGCAAAATAGCAGACACCAACGCAAAAGTCGAGGATTGCACAGGAAATTTTAAATTTCATTGCTCTTGGCTACCAAAGGTAGCTGAGAGCCTGGAGGTGTCATGGGGGCCGCGGTGAGCGATTCCTGAACATGTGATCACCGTTATCCAATGGATAACGGTGATTACGTAAAATAAAATAAAAAAGTTGAAGTTTCATCTCCCCTCACCGATGCGATCGCTGAGAGGAGATGAAACTTTTTACCGGAGGCCTCCGTATTTGAAGCCCAATGTGATTCTCCTCTACGGACCTTACCCAGATTCTGCGCATGCGCCTGTCGCAAAATGGCAGACACATGCGCAGGAACTGGGGAGCCTGGCCAAATTTAAAATCTCCTTACTCCCAGCTACCAACAGTCACCGAGGGCCTGAAGCCGCGACCGGTAGCCTCGCTGAGCGGACCCGGTCACATGATAAAAAGGTAGCGATCTACCTGAGGCCAGTCGAACACGACCAGATAAGAATTACGGATTCTGCATGCGTCTGATCCGCCGTAATATGTGGAACGATCAAATGTATTGCATTACACAATTCTGCTCACATTAGCGGGTCGGAATTACGTAATTCACTTGCAGAAAATAGAATGCATACAGGCTGCGGGTACCCGCATCATCGCGACGGCGCAGAAAATACAATCAGAAAACGGTGCACTGCGCATGACCGCCTGTGTGAGTACGCAATTATGAACAGTACATTATGCGGCTCTACGCAGGGCCACGTCCGAACTCACAGCTGGGATCCTCTGCGGGCCTCCACAAGCGGTGTTGAGACCAGTGGATGGGGGCACACAAGGTGACCAGGCTCAGGACGCCTCCTACAGACCACCAGTAGAGAAGAGCGTCTGACCAGACTGTTAGGAGGTGTTGGGACCAGTGGATGGGGGCATACAAGGTGACCGGGCTCAGGACCCCTGACAGACCACCAGTAGAGAGGAGCATCTGACCAGAATGTTAGGGGGTGTTGGGACCAGTGGATGTGTGAGGGCACACAAGGTGACCGGACTCAGGACCCCTGACAGACCACCAGTAGAGAGGAGCATCTGACAGACCACCAGTAGAGAGGACCGTCTGACCAGACTGTTAGGAGGTGTTGGGACCAGTGGATGGGGGCACACAAGTTGACCGGGCTCAGGATTCCCCGACAGACCACCAGTAGAGAGGAGCATCTGACAGACCACCAGTAGAGAGGACCGTCTGACCAGACTGTTAGGAGGTGTTGGGACCAGTGGATGAGGGCACACAAGTTGACTGGGCTCAGGATTCCCCGACAGACCACCAGTAGAGAGGAGCATCTGACCAGACTGTTAGGGGGTGTTGCACAGAAGAAGAAAAGATCCAGCAGCACTCAGGAAAATCCCTACAGGGGGAGGAGGAAACAGGATGCAAGCTACAGAAGAGACAGAGCCTCCAGACTCAATAGACAATCCAAAGTAATGAAAAAAGTGGCAGCATGTAGGGATTAAATAAATCTTAGAGGATCTTTATTGTTCCATGATCATTCCGTAAAACAAGAAAGCAGGCAACATTTTGGCCCACAAAGAGCTTTTTTTAAGCTAACACCCCCCACAGACCACCAGTAGAATGGAGCATCTGACCACACTGTTAGGGGATGTTGGGACCAGTGGATGAGGGTACACAGGGTGACCGGGCTCAGGACACCTCCGACAGACCACCAGTAGAGAGCAGCGTCTGACCAGACTGTTAGAAGGTGTTGGGACCAGTGGATGGGCGCACGAAAGGTGACTGAGCTCAATATGCCCCTTACAGACCACCAGTAGAGAGCAATGTCTGACCAGACTGTTAGGGGGTATTGGGACCAGTGGATGAGGGCACACAAGATGACAGCGCTCAGGACCCCCGACAGACCACCAGTAGAGAGGAGCATCTGACCAGACTGTTAGGGGGTATTGGGACCAGTGGATGAGGGCACACAAGGTGATCGGGCTCAGGGCGCCCCCTACAGACCGCCAGTAGAGTGGAGCATCTGACCAGACTGTTAGGAGGTGTTGGGTGCCAGTGCATGGGGGCACACAAGGTGACCAGGCTCAGGATGCCCCTTACAGACCACTAGTAAAGTAGACCATCTGACCAGACTGTTAGGAGGTGTTGGGACCAGTGGATGGGGACACACAAGATGATCAGGCTCAGGGCGCCCCTTTACAGACCACCAGTAGAGAGGAGCGTCTGACCAGACTATTTGGAGGTGTTGGGACCAGTGGATGGGGGCACACAAGGTGACTGGGCTCAGGACGCCCTCTACAAACCACCAGTAGAGAGGAGCATCTGACCAGATTGTTAGGAGGTGTTGGGACCAGTGGATGGGGGCACACAGGGTGACCGGGCTCAGGGCGCCCCTTTACAGACCACCAGTAGAGAGGAGCGTCTGACCAGACTGCTTGGAGGTGTTGGGACCAGTGGATGGGGGCACACAAGGTGACCGGGCTCAGAACGCCCCCTACAGACCACCAGTAGAGAGGAGCATCTGACCAGACTGTTAGGAGGTGTTGGGACCAGTGGATGGGGGCACACAAGGTGACTGAGCTCAGGACGCCCTCTACAGACCACCAGTAGAGAGGAGCATCTGCCCAGACTGTTAGAAGGTGTTGGGACCAGTGGATGGGAGCACACAAGGTGACCGGGCTCAGGGCGCCCATTTACAGACCACCAGTAGAGAGGAGCGTCTGACCAGACTGCTTGGAGGTGTTGGGACCAGTGGATGTGTGAGGGCACACAAGGTGACCGGGCTCAGGACGCCCCCTACAGACCACCAGTAGAGAGGAGCATCTGACCAGACTGTTAGGTGGTGTTGGGACCAGTGGATGAGGGCACACAAGGTGACTGGGCTCAGGATGCCCCCTACAGACCATCAGTAGAGAGGACCACCTGACCAGACTGTTAGGAGGTGTTGGGACCAGTGGATGAGGGCACACAAGGCAACCGGGCTCAGGACACCCTCCTACAGACCACCAGTAGAGTAGACCTCCTGACCAGACTGTTTGGAGGTGTTGGGACCAGTGGATGGGGGCACACAGGGTGACCGGGCTCAGGGTGCCCCTTTACAGACCACCAGTAGAGAGGAGCGTCTGACCAGACTGCTTGGAGGTGTTGGGACCAGTGGATGGGGGCACACAAGGTGACCGGGCTCAGGAGGCCCCCTACAGACCACCAGTAGAGAGGAGCATCTGACCAGACTGTTAGGAGGTGTTGGGACCAGTGGATGGGGGCACACAGGGTGACCGGGCTCAGGGCGCCCCTTTACAGACCACCAGTAGAGAGGAGCGTCTGACCAGAATGCTTGGCGGTGTTGGGACCAGTGGATGGGGGCACCAAGGTGACCGGGCTCAGGACGCCCCCTACAGACCACCATTAGAGAGGAGCATCCGACCATACTGTTTGGAGGTGTTGGGACCAGTGGATGGGGGCACAAGGTGACTGAGCTCAGGACGCCCTCTACAGACACCAGTAGAGAGGAGCATCTGACCAGACTGTTAGGAGGTGTTGGGACCAGTGGATGGGAGCACACAAGGTGACCGGGCTCAGGGTGCCCATTTACAGACAACCAGTAGAGAGGAGCGTCTGACCAGACTGCTTGGAGGTGTTGGGACCAGTGGATGGGAGCACACAAGGTGACCGGGCTCAGGACGCCCCCTACAGACCACCAGTAAAGAGGAGCATCTGACCAGACTGTTAGGTGGTGTTGGGACCAGTGGATGGGGGCACACAAGGTGACTGAGCTCAGGACCCCCTACAGACCACCAGTAGAGAGGACCACCTGACCAGACTGTTAGGAGGTGTTGGGACCAGTGGATGAGGGCACACAAGGCAACTGGGCTCAGGACGCCCTCCTACAGACCACCAGTAGAGTAGACCTCCTGACCAGACTGTTAGGAGGTGTTGGGACCAGTGGATGAGGGCACACAAGGTGACTGGGCTCAGGACGCCCACTACAGACCACCAGTAGAGTAGACCTTCTGACCAGACTGTTAGGAGGTGTTGGGACCAGTGGATGCGGACACACAAGGCGACCAGACTCCAACAAGTCCTACACACGAGCCTCTGAGAGCCCTTTATAGGATGAGGGGGGGGGGGGGGGGGAGACCACTTTTAGGGCCTCCAGTGACAAGACCGTTCATCTAATCACCTGAACTCTCATTATTTACAGATCTGCCTAAGATGAAACTGCATGCCGGGTTTTGCAGTAAAACGTCAACTTTTTCTGGGTGCGACTGTTTTGACAAGGGCTGTAAATGTCTACATCTGTATACTATGTATATATGAGTACTGTGGAGAATTTTTAAACACGTGCAGATAAAAATCTGTGGAGTAAGAATGCTTCCAGAAATAGAGGAATTAATACAAAGTGATTGAACAACAGAAAAATGTAACCCCTTCAGTATCCGGTGTGACACCCCTCACCTTCATCAGTTCTTCTGGGTACTCTTGCACACAGTTTTTAAGGCAGTTGGCAGGAAGCCCAGATCTTTGGAGGATGACGGCTCGCTCCAATCCTTCTGTCTCTCCATGTAACCCCAGACAGACTGGATGATGTGAGAACAGTGGGGGCCACATCTGCGCTTCCAGGACTCTTTGTTCTTTTCTATGCTGAAGATAACTTTTAAACAACATTGGCTGGATGCTGGGGGTTATTGTCCTGCTGCAGAATCCACTTAGAGCCAATCCGACTCCTCCCTGATGGTATTGCATGATGAATAAGTATTTGCTGCCTGCAGACACTCATTATTGTACCGCTCTCCACTATGCTTCACTGCTACCTGCAGACACTCTTTATTGTACTGCTCTCCACCATGCTTCACTTCTACCTGCAGACACTCATTATTCTACCGCTCTCCACCATGCTTCACTGCTGGCTGCAGATACTCATTATTGTACCGCACTCCATCATGCTTCATTGCTGCCTGCAGACACTCATTATTGTACTGCTCTCCATCATGCTTCACTACTGCCTGCAGACACTCATTATTGTACCGCTCTCGACCATGCTTCACTACTACCTGCAGACACTCATTTTTGTACCACTGTCCACCCTGCTTCACTGCTGCCTGCAGACACTCATTATTGTACTGCTCTCCACTATGCTTCACAACTGCCTGCAGACACTCATTATTGTACCACTTTCCACCATGCTTCACTGCTGCCTGCAAACACTCATTATTGTACCGCTCTCCATCATGCTTCACTGCTGCCTGCAGACACTCATTATTGTACTGTTCTCCACCGTGCTTCACTGCTGCCCGCAGACACTCATTATTGTACCGCTATCCCCCATGCTTCACTACTACCTGCAGACACTCATTATTGTACCGCTCTCCAGCATGCTTCACTACTACCTGCAGACACTCCTTTTTGTACAGCTGTCCACCCTGCTTCACTGCTGCCTGCAGACACTCATTATTGTACTGCTCTCCACTATGCTTCACAACTGCCTGCATACACTCATTATTGTACCACTTTCCCCTATGCTTCACTGCTGCCTGCAGACTCATTATTGTACCGCTCTCCAGCATGCTTCACTACTACCTGCAGACACTCATTTTTGTACCGCTGTCCACCCTGCTTCACTGCTGCCTGCAGACACTCATTATTGTACTGCTCTCCACTATGCTTCACAACTGCCTGCATACACTCATTATTGTACCACTTTCCCCTATGCTTCATTGCTGCCTGCAGACACTCATTATTGTACCACTCTCAACCATGCTTCACTGCTGCCTGCAGACACTCATTATTGTACCGCACTCCACCATGCTTCACTGCTGCCCGCAGACACTCATTATCATACCGCTCCTCCACCATGCTTCACTGCTACCTGCAGACACTCATTATTGTGCCGCTTTCCCTCATGCTTCACTGCTGCCCGCAAACACTCATTATTGTACCAATCTCCATCATGCTTCACTACTGCCTGCAGACACTCATTATTGTACCGCCTTCCCCCATGCTTCCCTGCTGCCTGTAGACACTCATTATTGTACCGCACTCCTCCCTGCTTCACTGCTGCCTGCAGACAGTCATTATTGTGCTGCTTTCCCCCATGCTTCCCTGCTGCCTGCAGACACTCATTATTGTACCAATCTCCATCATGCTTCACTGCTGCCTGCAGACACTCATTATTGTATTGGTCTCCATTATGCTTCACTACTGCCTGCAGACCCTCATTATTGTGCCACTTTCCACCATGCTTTACTACTACCTGCAGACACTCATTATTTTACCACTTTCTAGCCCTTCACCAAGCAAACTACATAGGAACATAGTATGCTAGTCTGAAAAAAGACAAATATCCATGCAGTTCAGCCTCTTTCCACCCTCCACTCCCATGTTGATCCAGAGGAAGGCAAAAAAAACCCCAATGAGGCAGAAGTTAATTTAGTCCACCCTGGGGGAAATATTTCCTGCCTGACTTCATAATGGCAGTCAGAATAATCCTTGGATCAACACTCTTCAGAGAAGGTTACTTCCTGACTCCAAGTCTGGCACTCGAAAAATCTCCGGATCAGCAACCCTTCAGACTATTTAATGTCTGTATCCTGTAATATCCTTCTGCTCTAGAAAGACATCTCGTCTCTCTTACACTCCTCTATGGATTTTGCCATCACCACGTCCTCAGGCAGAGAGTTCCACAGTCTCACTGCTCTTACAGTAAAGAACCCCCTTCTGTGTTGGTGATGAAACCTGCTTTCTTCTAGACGTAGCAGATGCCCTCTTGTTACCGTCGCAGTCCTGGGTATAAACAGATCCTGGCCGAGATCCTTATATTGTCCCCTCATGTATTTATACAGAGTTATTTGGTCGCCCCTTAGCCATCCTTTTTCCGGGGTGAATAATCCCAGTTTTGGTGCCTCTCTGGGTATTCCAGTCCAGTCATTCCTTGTATTAGTTTAGTTGTCCTTCTTTGTACCCCCTCCAGCACTGTAACATCTTTCCTGAGCCCCGGTGACCAGAACTGTGCGCAGTATTCCATGTGAGGCCTGACAAGTGCCTTATATAGTGGGGGGATAATGTTCTCGCCCCTATACCTCTTTTAATACACCCCAAGACTTTATTGGCTTTTGCAGCAGCTGACTGGCATTGGTTACTCCAGTTTAGTCTACAGCCCACTAGTCCCCCAGGTCTTTTCCCTAGCAGTACCCCATTTAGTGTATATTGGTGACATCCATTTCTCCTGCCCATGTGCAGAACCTTACATTTATCCACATTCCCCTTCATTCACGATTTTTCTCCCCAAGCCCCCGGCTTATCCAGGTCCGTTTGTAGCCGCACATTGTCCTCCGTTGTATTAATTATCTTGTATAATTATCTAGAGGGCAAAATCATCAAACAGCGGCTCTTTTTTGTTTGGTCACATGATGAGCGCGAACTCACTGGAAACAGGACTGATGCTCGGCAAAGTCAGTGGGAAGAGAAGATCAGAACAACAAAGAAGAAGATGGCGAGATACAATAAAGGGAGCACAAACATGTGAATCACGGAACTGAAAGAAGCAGGAAAGACAGGAATGTGTGGAGAACATTATCCATGGACTGACCGAGGGTCGGATGTGACTGAACGGATAATCAATCAAATAATTTTGTATCACCTGCAAATATTGATATTTTGCTGTGCAGCCCCTCTATCAGGTCATTAATGAATATATTGAACAGAATGGGGCCCAATACTGAGCCCTGTGGCCCCCACTAGTAACGGGGGCCCAATCAGAGTACAAACCATTTATTACCCCCTCTGCTTTCTATCTCTGAGCCAGTTCCTTACCCAGATACACACGTTTTCCCCCAATCCGAGCTTCTCATTTTATATATCAGCCTATTATGCGGCACGGTGTCAGATGCTTTAGAGAAGTCCAGATAAACTGTTTTCTGTTAGGCCAAATATTCCACATTGTGCCTCCTCAGGCCAGAGCACCGGGGGCCATTTTTCTGCTCTCCAGTTCCTGTTGTCGTGCATAGTTGAATTACTTGTCCTTGTTTCTACATCAACTTTTGGGCCACAGTTCTTCCATGAAGCCCACTTCTGGCCAGACGTCTCGCCATCAGCTCAGGATAGGTTCCTGCCAGTTCTGAGCTCATGGCGCTGATTGACATCTTCCGATTTCGAGGGGACGTAAGCATGATGTGTCTTTCATCTCAAGTTTCCTTGGCCGACCGCTGTGTCTGTGGTCCTCTATGCTGCCTGTTTCTTGGTGCTTCTTCTTGAACAGCATGTCTTGAAACCCCAGTCTGCTCTGAAGTCTTTGCCTGGGAGAGACCTTGCTGATGCAGCATAGCTGTTGCAATCATGTGGGCAAGTGAGCACCGGGCCCACACGAACATTACTAAAGATAGGGAACACCAGGTGAAACAACCACCAAACACCTCTCTCTATCTTCTACAAAAGAAGATGACCAAGGACTACCTAAGTGGGGACATCGCCACAATAAGGGGCGGCCATGGGGTCTTCGCATCTGGACCCTTGCTACCCCTAAGAACCCATGCATCCAGGCTGGGACGCATACACATGCCACCACCGACAGGGACAACTGGACAGTATAAGAAGACACACAGAGCCAGAATCACACCATACAGCAGCCAATACACAAACACTAGTAGCAGATGTTAATGCTATAAATGCCAGGCATTTGTTGACATTTTGGCCAAAATATGGAAGCTAGCAGGCCACGTCACGGCTCCTGGCTATACCGCTAGTCCCTACACTAACCAGGAGTCCAGCGACTTAACCAAACAAAACCCAAAACACAAACATTTCTTGTAGCCACCACACATAGAACCTGCTCACATCACACAGAGAGAGAATGAGAACAGAGAAAGCTGACCACACCCACACCTGGGAAGACAGCGGACCACAGCAACACCTGGGAAGACAGCTTTATGTGTACTTACACAAAGCGATTGCCTGGCTGGCTGACATGCGCGCTCAGCCAGCACAATCCCCCATACCTGAGCAGGAGAGCTCCAGAGTACCTGTAGTACCGCAGATCTCAGGAGACAGATGTGATGATAGCTATCTTGTGTCTTGTTGCTGTGCTCAGTCTTGCCAAGGTGTATGACCTGTTACATGAAACGGTCTTCCACAGCTTCATTTTTGTAGCAGAGTTTGGCTGTTCCACAACCAGCGTTATGCCTCCTACACAGATGAAATCAAGCAAAAACTGCCTACGAGTTGTGGTTCTCCTACACAGATGATCCTGTTTCAGGTAATGATGGTGTTTCCACCTACAAGTGAAAAGGATGATCATTATCACCTGTTTGGTATAATTGTTTTAAAATACACCTGACTATAATCCTACAAAATCCCTGACTATTTGCGAGTGTACCAAGAAGAACTGATGGAAGTGAAGGGCGTCACACCAAACATTCATGGGATCACATTGGTGATTGATAAAAATAAACTATTAACACTTTTATTGGAAGCATTCTTATTCTGCAGCATTTTTCTACACCTGCCTAAAACTTTAGCACAGCACCCCCCCCCCCCCCCACAGCTCCTTCTGTACTATGACGTCACTGGAGAAGGTTCTTCCCTCTTCCCCCCCCCCCCCCCCCAGCTCCTTCCATGTAATGACAGCACTGGAGAAGGTTCTGCCCCCTAGTTCCTTGCATGTAATGACAGCAGCGGAGAAGGTTCTACTTCCCCCTCCCCCCCAGCTTCTTCTGTGATATGATGGCAGTGAAGAAGGTTCTGCCCCCTCAGTTCCTTCCGTGTAATGACGGCACCGGAGAAGGTTCTGTCCCCCCAACTCCTTCCGTGTAATGATGACACCAGAAAAAGTTCTGTTCCCCCAACTCCTTCCATGTAATGACGGCACCGGAGAAGGTTCTGTTCCCCCAACTTCTTCCATATAATGACGGCACCGGAGAAGGTTCTGTTCCTGCAACTCCTTCCATGTAATGACGGCACCGGAGAAGGTTCTGCCCCCCCAACTCCTTCCATGTAATGATGGCACCGGAGAAGGTTCTGTCTCCCCAACTCCTTCCGTGTAATGACGACACCAGAGAAGGTTCTGTTCCCCCAACTTCTTCCATATAATGACGGCACCGGAGAAGGTTCTGTTCCTGCAACTCCTTCCATGTAATGACAGCACTGGAGAAGGTTCTGTTCCCCCAACTCCTTCCATGTAATGACAGCACTGGAGAAGGTTCTGTTCCCCCAACTCCTTCCATGTAATGACAGCACCGGAGA
This sequence comes from Eleutherodactylus coqui, assembly GCF_035609145.1. Lineage (NCBI taxonomy): Eukaryota > Metazoa > Chordata > Amphibia > Anura > Eleutherodactylidae > Eleutherodactylus > Eleutherodactylus coqui. Next base: position 314,991,841 of record NC_089839.1, read on the forward strand.
AGGTTCTGCCCCCTCAGTTCCTTCCGTGTAATGACGACACCGGAGAAGGTTCTGCCCCCCCAACTCCTTCCATGTAATGACGGCACCGGAGAAGGTTCTGTCCCCCCAACTCCTTCCGTGTAATGACGGCATCGGAGAAGGTTCTGCTCCTCCAACTCCTTCCGTGTAATGATGGCTCCGGAGAAGATTCTGCCCCCCAACTCCTTTCATGTAATGACGGCACTGGAGAAGGTTCTGTCCCCCCAACTCCTTCCATGTAATGACGGCACCAGAGAAGGTTCTGCTCCCCCAACTCCTTCCGTGTAATGACGGCACCGGAGAAGGTTCTGTCCACCCAACTCCTTCCATGTAATGACGGCACCGGAGAAGGTTCTGTTCCCCCAACTCCTTCCCTGTAATGACGGCACCGGAGAAGGTTCTGCCCCCCCAACTCCTTCCCTGTAATGATGGCTCCGGAGAAGGTTCTGCCCCCCCAACTCCTTCCATGTAATGACGGCACCGGAGAAGGTTCTGCCCCCTCAGTTCCTTCCATGTAATGACGGCATCGGAGAAGGTTCTGCACCCCCAACTCCTTCCCTGTAATGATGGCTCCGGAGAAGGTTCTGCCCCCCCAACTCCTTCCATGTAATGACGGCACCGGAGAAGGTTCTGCTCCCCCTACTCCTTCCATGTAATGACGGCTCCGGAGAAGGTTCTGCCCCCCCAACTCCTTCCGTGTAATGACGGCATCGGAGACGGTTCTGCCCCCCCAACTCCTTCCATGTAATGACGGCACCGGAGAAGGTTCTGCTCCCCCTACTCCTTCCATGTAATGACGGCTCTGGAGAAGGTTCTGCCCCCCCAACTCCTTCCGTGTAATGACGGCATCGGAGAAGGTTCTGCCCCCTAGTTCCTTCCATCTAATGACAGCACTGGAGAAGGTTCTGGCCCCCCAACTCCTTCCGTGTAATGACGGCACCGGAGAAGGTTCTGCCCCCCCAACTCCTTCCATGTAATGACGGCACCGGAGAAGGTTCTGCTCCCCCTACTCCTTCCATGTAATGACGACTCCGGAGAAGGTTCTGCACCCCCAACTCCTTCCATGTAATGATGGCACCGGAGAAGGTTCTGCACCCCCAACTCCTTCCATATAATGATGGCTCTAAGGATTATTCAGAATGAGGAAACATCTTATGTTTAATTATGAAAATGTTCTCTACGGACTGAACTTTAGAACGTAGGAGCTGGCACCGTCCTCTACGCTGTGCAAACACTGTAGCTGGCGCTCACCCAGAACAGTAGATTTGCCCGTTATGCCAATTTCATGTTCTGCTGTCACTGAGGAGATTAACATCATATACACCACATATCCCGTGTCCCAGAGCATCAGTGGGTGATTGTGGCCTGTGGAGGGCAGAAGCAGAGACACCCCTGGCACCCAACACACAGACTGTCCATTTGGGCACCAGGCAATGTCCATGCAAAAACAAATGAAAGTTCATCCAAGCTACGGTGCCTTGTAAGTAGAGTTGCCTTTTTCATCCAAAAAATACCTACCAAGGTAAAAGGGGTGTGGTCAGAGGGCGTGGCTTGTGGTATGGCTCATCTCAACAGCATTTTTTCTCTCTCAGTGGCCCCTGTAGAAATAGCACCCCTTGTGTCACCCCAGTGCTTATAGTGCAGCCCCTTAGTGGCCCAAGTTGTCAGAGTGCCCCCCTTAGTGGCTCCAATGGTAAACATGCCCTTGATAGTGGCCCAATAACTATAGAGTGGCCCCAGTGGTAATGATGCGTCACCTTAGTGGCTCCATCGACCACGAGGGGAGAGTCATGACTGACATGATAAGGAGGGGTGCATATACATTGTGGCCATGCCTATGTTCTCACTTCTCCTTTCTTCATGTCTCCACCTGTGTTGATGTCCTGGAGGTCATTCTGCGGGATCCTCTCACCTCTGCTGCACCATCGAGCCCAGGACTCCCACGGGTGATAGAGGAACCGGTCCGGTGAGTTTCTGGCTGACTGCGGATGTCGGTTCCTTGTCTTTGAACCACATGGATGTTTTCTCTTGTGTAGAATTATTTCAGGGCGCGGCGGTATGAGGAATGATCCGATGTAAAGAGGCTGATGAGCAGGTGTTCTGTACATACACGTCAGCCCAGGAACACGCAACATGTGGCCAGCAGGGGCTCCACCATGCCCAGTAGTCGCGGCCCATGATGCCGGCTCCGAGCAGCGGCCCCCCCAGTGTTCGGTGTCGGCACACAGAGACATGACTTCATTTTCATATTTGTGATGACTTAAAGGGGATGTGCCACCAGAAAATGTCCTATCATATAAAGCAGGTTTTTATGTTAAACAGAGTTATAGATATAGTTTTTCACACTTTTTGGTGATTTTGTTTATTTTGATGTCACAATCCGTATTTTAAAAAATCCTAAAATCCTGCAGTTCTCACACTGACCACTTTAGTTTGACATAGCTCACCTCCTCCCCTCCCTGCACACTGACCTCTAAACCTAACAATAGTCTGACACTTCCTGTACACTGAGAGGTGACACCTATATATAGATAACACAGGAGCCACCATTCACAATAGTCACAGCTCACCTCCTCCCCTCCCTGTACAGGCAGGATTACACTGAGAGGAGACACCTATATATAGATAACACAGGACCACCATTCACAATAGTCACAGCTCCCCTCCTCCCCTCCCTGTACAAGCAGGATTACACTGAGAGGAGACACCTATATATAGATAACACAGGACCACCATTCACAATAGTCACAGCTCACCTCCTCCCCTCCCTGTACAGGCAGGATTACACTGAGAGGTGACACCTATATATAGATAACACAGGATCCACCATTCACAATAGTCACAGCTCCCCTCCTCCCCTCCCTGTACAGACAGGATTACACTGAGAGGAGACGCCTATATATAGATAACACAGCCACCATTCACAATAGTCACAGCTCACCTCCTCCCCTCCCTGTACAGACAGGATTACACTGAGAGGAGACGCCTATATATAGATAACACAGCCACCATTCACAATAGTCACAGCTCACCTCCTTCCCCTATTGGAGCCTCTGCCAGTAAATGATGGCATCCAGACTGCCGACGCTTCTCACCGCGGAGTCTTTGTTAGGCTGGTTGCACAAAAGCGAGCGCGATATCGGGCTAAAAAACTCGGCCTGGTATCGCACTCGTCAACGTGCATCTTACCTGCGAACGCAAGGCATTTTTTACGCAAAAACACCTGCGATGACTTCTGTGAGATCCCTATTGATCCCAGCGGATCACCTGGCGTTGCACATTTTTTTACATGTGGATGCGATCTTTTTTACGAGCGAATAAACGCATGTAAAAACACCCGCTAGACTGCGCCCTTCAGGGTGTCAGAGACTCGTCTGGACCGTCCTCTGCCAGCTAACTACATAGCATGTCCTGCTACAGCGAGAGCAGAGTGTAGCAGCCTGCAGCTCACAGAGCATTGTGTAGACTGAGACATTGTAACAAGCCCTCAGCTGTGACAAGTATTAGGTCTGTACGGGGTTCCAGCCTCATGAGCTACAGCCAGCCAAGTGAGACAGCAAGGAGAACGTCTATCACAGGATACGTGCGCCAATGTTATAGTGGGAAAACTTTGTGATCATCATATTTCTGCAAAATGGGACTTTTTCATTTTTTCGTCGTTCTTACCGCTTTGGAAAAAAAATGGGAAGGGGGAGGGGCAACCTTTGGGTTATATTAGAAAATGCCATAAAAAGCCTCAGAAATCTACGCCAGCTCATAGCGGCCAAGGATTCCACTGCCGGACGCACAGACGATCCTGGATGGGCCAAATTCAGTAGCTGGGGGACGCCTCTTAATAAATTTGGCGCATCTTATTCCAATGTAATTTGGGTTTAGGCCAGGGTGTAAGGCGCTACTCTAATGAATCTGAAGGCTCCAGAACATACGTTATACAATAAGTAAAGGTGTCATGGCCGCCCTGGACCTGGCTCCTGGGGCCCCATAGCAGCTGAGGGGCGTATCTGTGTACCCTTGGATATCACTTACACTGAGGCACGTCGCATCTTCATGTGTCCCATGTTCTGCCTCACAGTCCCCTCCCTACATTGTAGCATCCGTCCGAGCGTGTTATCTGCACATACATCCCGCTGCGCAGCACACGCATCATGGCGCAGGTGTGTTGTGCACTTACCGGGCACTTTTCATCCATCACTGACTTCAGGTCCGCATGAAATCCTTGTCCCTCGGGACGATAAGATAAGACGGACCGAACGCTGAGTTCTCCACGGGTAGCACTGATAACATTCTTTAACAGCTGTTAACAGGTGCTGTCCCACCGGAGAACAATAGTGATGTATTTAGAGAACAGACCGCCCGCTGTTCTCTAAATACATGCAATGAAGTACTGAAGGGCTGATTAGCCCATTAGTACCTATGGAAAAATGATCGCTCACAACTGTCAGAATTTTGAGCGATCATCTATGTCGCGTCTCGCTGTGATGTTGGGTGGGGTTGTATGTGGAGGGGGGGGGGGGCAAGAATCAGAGATTTTACACACTTATCAGACAAACAAATCAGTGGAAACACTTTCTGTGCGGACGAAGGAATCTCCATAAAAGAGTCCGCAAACGTAGAAAAACCTCAGCTCCACGTCTAGACAAAGTCACAGACGGCGGGGGCCACAGACCTCCCTCCGGACTGCATGGCGCTCTGAGATCAGGTACTACAACTCCCAGCAGACCCTCCATATGATCAGCACACGTCTCTCCTGAAATACTCTGCACTCATTCTACTATGTTCCTGCCATTAGATAAGCGGACCCTCTTGTGGAAGTACCCCGACGCCTGCAGGACAAGCATTAGGGATGGAATACATATATACAGTCATTGATGCTGCTGTGACCCTCCGTGCCCCGGCTGACCCCCTGCCTCTGTATTTACCGTTCCTCAGCCTCCCTATTTGCAGAGGTGCTTTTCTGGGGAGTCATTAATTTGTGTGACAAGGAGCAGGATTACTTGTGGTCGGAACATCTTACCTTGGATTAGCGGCCATGCCAACTATTTATTTACCAGCTGTAAGTCGCCGCTTTGTTTGGTGAGAACTTCTAAAAGTGATCCTGGGAACCTGCAGCCCCGAACCCAGAGGGAGCTGAGCAGTGCTGCATCATGGGGCGGCCACTGGAGGCAGCAGAGGGCGGACTACACTCAGTGACTTAAGACTTCTCAGACTTTCACGTCCTGATGAATCCTCAGTATGAAATCTGTATAATAAGAGAGAAGGGCAGTTTATTAGTTTATGCAGATGAGGTTGGCAGTGCGGGCTCGCAGGGGCTTTGCCCATTACATAAAGACACACAGAGCCTGGTTACTGACACATCTGTTCTTCTCAGTGATAGTTCAGTGTGACCTGCAACTTGATGTAAGCAACTTCCAGAAGACCTCAGAAGACGTGTTGTAGAGATGCAGGAAAAGGCTAAAAACTAAAGACGGGGATGTATGTAATGGATGGGTGGTACATGCCTGGTGTCAGGCTGACACTGGCGATGACAAGCATTCAGCACGGAGCGAGGCGGCACTCTATAGAGCATTCACTCTATAGGCACATGTACTTTAACATTAGGAGTTTTAACAGCAATTCACACGTACAACATGGCCGGTCTATCGGGTCGAATCTCACTAATAACCATCATCATACTACCCATCATCATTCCCCACTGATCCACATCCAATTATTGCGGCCCACAACACCATAAGTGCAAGAGTTTGCTCATTATTATTGTCACTGGTGCACAGTGCCATGGTCAAGTGCCCTGCTGTCCCCTCACAACCACACCCCCCAACCCGATGTATAACCTTTCTCTACATAACATGGCTTTAAAAACGTCACGTCAGGATCAGAGACCGGATACTGTTACCAACCCTCAGGGAGATACTCTGTCCCTCAGTGTTGGTCGCAGTCCATAAAAGTCTATCAAGGTGCACACTGCTTGGTCAGAGATTAGTGTCACAGTTCTCACAGCTTTGCATCATAGAATGGTAGAGTTGGAAGGGACTACCAGGGTCATCAGGTCCTCTGGGGTCATCGGGTCCTCTGGGGTCATCAGGTCCTCCAGGGTCATCCGTTCCAACCCCCTGCTCAGTGCAGGATCACTAAATCATCCCAGACAGATGTCTGTCCAGCCTCTGAACACTTCCATTGAAGGAGAACTCCCCACCTCCCGTGGTAACCTGTTCCACTCATTGATCCCCCTCCCTGTCTAATATATAATCTGTGTCTCCTGCCTTTCAGTTTCATCCCATTGCTTCTAGTCTTTCCTTGTACAGATGAGAATAGGGCTGATCCCTCTGCACTGTGACAGCTCTTCAGATATTTGTAGACCACTATTAAGTCTCCTTTCAGCCTTCTCTTCTGCTAAACATTCCCAGATCCTTTAACCGTTCCTCATAGGACATGATTTGCAGACCGCTCACCATCTTGGCAACTCTTCTCTGAACTTGCTCCAGTTTGTCTATATCTTTTTTAAAGTGGGGTGCCCAGAACTGGACCCAGTATTCCAGATCAGGTCTGACTAAGGAAGAGTAGAGGGGATAATGACCTCACATGATCTAGACTCTATGCTTCTCTTAATACATCCCAGAATTGTGTTTGCCTTTTTGGCTGCTGCATCACATTGTTGACTCATGTTCAGTCTATGATCTATTAGTATACCCAAGTCTTTTTCACATGTGCTGCTGTTTAGCCCAATTCCTCCCATTCTGTATGCGCCTTTTTTCATTTTTCTTGCCCAGATGTAGGACTTTGCATTTCTCCTTGTTAAATACCCTTCTGTTAGTCGCTGCCCACTGTGCAAGCTTTTCTAGATCTTTTTGAATCCTCTCTCTCTCTTCCCTAGTGTTAGCTATCCCTCCTAGCTTTGTGTCGTTGGCAGATTTAATCAGTTTCCCATCAATTTCCTCTTCGAGATCATTTATACAAATGTTGACCAACACTGGGCCTAGGATAGAGCCTTGTTGTCCTCACTTGACACATTCTTCCACTTGGATGTGCAGCCATTTATGACCACTGAGTAGGATCACTCAGCCAGTTGTGAATACACCTAACAGTTGCCTTGTCAATCCCAGATTTGGTCATTTGGTCAAGTATAGTATGAGATACTTTGTCAAATGCTTTACTAAGGTCAAGATATACTATATCCACCGCATTTCCCTGATCCACTGGTCATTCTGTCATAGAAGGAAATTAGATTAGTCTGGCATGACTTGTTTGTTACAAACCCATGCTGCTCTGGTTAATTACTCCATTCTCATCCAAGTACTTGCATACATGCTGTTTAATAATCTGTTCAAAGATCTTTCCCGATATAGAGGTCAGGCTCACAGGCCTGTAGTTTCCTGGATCCACCTTCTTCCCTTTTCTGAAGATAGGGACAACATTTGCCCTTTTCCAATCTTCTGGGACTTCTCCTGTTCTCCAGGAATTGTCACAGATTATAGCGAGTGGTTCAGCAATTACCTCCGCTGCTTCCTTTAGTATCCTAGGATGTAATTCATCTGGACCTTGAGACTTGGGTTCATGTAAGTTAGCTAAGTGTTCTCTCACCATCTCTCTGCTTATAGATAGCCTGCATTCTTTTATTCCCCCAATATTACGGGGAAGATCAGCTGATGTTACATCTACTTTCTGAGAGAAAACAGATACAAAATAGGAATTTAAAGGTTCAGCCTTCTCAACATCATTTGTAAGCAATTCACCATTTTCATCCTGTAAACATCCGATAGCATCTTGGACTTTTCTTTTGATGCCCCAAATCCTTTTTTATTGCTTTTGGCCTCTCTTACAAACCTCAATTTATTTTCAGCTTTAGCTTTTCTGACCCTTGCCCTACAGTTTCTGCAGACCCCATTATATTCTTCTTTAGATATTCCCCCCTCTTTCCATTTGATAAACATATTTCTCTTCCTCTTTAACATGTGTGCAAGTTCTGTGTTCATCCATCCGGGTCTCTTTAAATGCTTCCCATTCTTCCTTCTTTTAGGGATTGTTAACGATTGTGCTTTGAGAATCTCATTCCGCAATATTTCCCAACCTTCTTGGACATTTCTGTCCTTAAGAACATCCAGCCATTGGAGTCTTCCTCTCCGCTTTCTGAGTTCATTAAAATCTGCCTTTCTGAAATCCAACCTTGAGGTCTGAGTCTTCTCAGGTCTTCCTCCCCTTGTTATCCAACATCCAAGGATATCATGATCACTGCCTCCTAAGGTCACAGCCACCCTTACTCCCTCAACCATTCCCTCCCTGTTGGTAAGAATTAGGGCCAAGATAGCAGATCCCCTTGTTTTCTCTTCTACCTTCTGGAAGATAAAGTTGTCACAAGAGCGGATAAGAATCTGTTGGATCCATTACTTTTACCTGAGAGATTCCCAACAAATGTCTGATGGGTAAAATCTCCCATGATCACCATGTTGGGCTTCTTTGAGAGCTTGGCCATATGATGTGGAAAGAGTTCCTCCCTATCTTCTGCTTGTCCAGGCCGCCTATAGTAAATGCCTACAATGGTGTCCTTTCTGTTGTTCTCTCCTTGTATTCTTCCCCAAACAGTTTCTACAGAACTCCCAGCTCTGAAGCTTGAATCTCAGTGGAGATGATGCTTTCCTAACATACAACACAACACCTCCTCCCCTTTTATTAGGTCTGTTTCTTATAAATACATTGTATCCTTCAAGCCTTGTATCCAATCATGTGTATCATCCCACCAAGTTTCCGTGATGCCGATGACATCATATTTCTCTTCCTGTGTTCGGAGCTCCAATTCTCCTTGTTTGTTTCCCAGCTCTGGGCATTTGTGTAAAAACATGTTAGTTTGTGATCGGGGTCTCTTGCTCCTCTACTTTCCTTCTGAATTGTTTTTCTTTGTTCTTTCTTCCCACCTCTAATAGCGAGGTTCCAAAATGTATTATTTAGCTGTATATTTTTACCTGGCTTTTCACTTCCCTTTCCATGTTGTTCTAGTTTAAAGCTCTCCTAATGAGTGAAGCAAGGCGCCCGCCAAATATATGCTTACCTGCTTCTGTAAGGTGCAACCCATCTCTAGAGAGCAGTCCATCATATAGGTAGTTCACTCCATGGTCTAGGAATCCAAACCTTTGCTGACGGCTCTACTGACATAGCCAGTTGTTCACCTCTAGAATCCTGTTCCATCTTCTTCTTCCACGGCCATCCACTGGGAGGATGGATGACAAGACCACCTGAGCTCCTAGTTCCTTCACCTTCTTCCCGAGGTCTTCAAAGTCTCTGCAGATAGTTGGAAGGTCCTTTTTTGCAGAGTCATTTGTCCCTACATGTATTAGTAGGAATGGGTGGTGTTCTGTAGGACTGAAGACTCTTGTCAGCCTATCAGACACGTCTTTGATTTGTGCCCCTGGAAGACAGCACACCTCACGTGACGCTATGTCAGGTCTGCAGACAATGGCCTCTGTTCCTCTCAATAGGGAATCCCCTACAACCACCACTCTCCTCATGTGATCTAGACTCTATGCTTCTCTTAATACATCCCAGAATTGTGTTTGCCTTTTTCGCTTCTGCATCACACTGTTGACTCATGTTCAGTCTGTGATCTACAGTCATACCACTACTTTCGTTGCCTTCTTCTTTAGCTGGTTTCCAGTTTTGACACAGAATTCTGCCTCTGCTTCTAGTTTCACCGGCAGCTGCCAGCCCATGTGACCTTTTTGTCCAATCACAGCCATTCATTGACTGGCTCAGCCAGTCAGAGCTGTCGAGCTCTGATTGGCTGAGCCAGTCAATGAATGGCAGTGATTGGGCATCGAACCAGCGCCGAGAACCAATCACAGCAATCTATTGCTGGAGGCCGGGTTCTCAAACCTCGCTTACAGTAATAGATGATCTGTCAGTGCAGAGGAAGCCTGGAGCAGCGCCAGAGACCTGCAGCCGGGACCTTGACGGCACCTGCAAGGTAAGTATTGCTTTTTTCCTCCTCTAGTATAGCTAGGGCTGATTTTTGTGGTAGGGCTTATATTTCAAGCCCTCCCCCCGAAAATCAGTGTGCAGTTAACGCTGCCAAAAATGCAGCACCAGGTTGTGCCGCGTTTTCAGCAGTGCTGAAACCGCAGCACATTCATTTCAATGCGCGACGCAGGGCCGAAAAGACTTGTGTCAACAGCCCCATTGAAATGAATGGGAGCGATGTACAGCGTTTAGCGCTGCACTGAAAAAGCAGCACTAAACGCTGTACAAGAATGTGGTTGGTGTGTTTAGGAATGTCTAGAACAAATTAATTGGATTTACATTGATTCCTATGGAAGTAATTGCCTCGAGTTTCATTGGTTTCAAGTTTAGCTGATTGCTTTCTGACGGATTACCAACGAAACTAAATGTTTGACTGTATTAGTATACCCAAGTCTTTTCCACATGTGCTGCTGCTTAGCCCAATTCCTCCCATTCTGTATCTGCTTTCTTCATTTTTCTTGCCCAGATGTAGGACTTTGCATTTCTCCTTGTTAAATACCATTCTGTTAGTCACCGCCCACTGTTCAGGCTTTTCTAGATCTTTTTGAATCCTCTCTCTCTCTTCCCTAGTGTTTGCTATCCCTCCTAGCTTTGTGTCGGCGGAAAATTTGATCAGTTTCCCATCAATTCCCTCCTCCGGATCATTTATAACAATGTTGGCCACCACTGGGCCCAGGACAGAGCCTTGTGGTTCCCACTTGACACAGGGTCCTGATCCTGCAGCTCTATCCAGGTGATGGCTGCAGGCGCTGTCATCACTTTGGCCCTGGATCTTCAGGTCCCTTTTTGGTGGTGGGGATGTAGTGGCCCGAAATACCTATATCTGGCCCCTCTGCAATTGTCTATAATTGTCATACATCTCATGTCTTCAGTGTGGATGCTCTGTGCACATTGTCCTGTCACTAGTTATGTGTATTGCACAGCTGCAGCATGTGAGAGTTTAACCCCTTCATGACGCGGCCCTTTTTTTCCCCATTTTTGTTTTTTCCTCCCTCCTTAAAAAAAATTGTAACTCCTTTATTTATCCATCGCCGTCGCTGCATGAGGATTGTTGTTGTTTTTTGCGGGACGAGTTTTAGTTTTCAATGGTGCTGTTTAATGTACCATATAATGTACTAAAAATCTTTAAAAAAATTCTAAGTGGAGTAAAATGAAAAAAACCGACATCCCGCCATCTTTCGGTGCGTCTTGTTTCTACGGCGCACAAACTACAACAAAAATGATATAATATCTTTATTCTATGGGTCAGTATGATTACTACGATACCAAACTTGTATAGGTTTTTTTTTTACTGTACTACTACTACTACTTTTCAATTATTTTCTGCCGTCATTTTGTGCGCGCAATAACTTTTTTATATTTCCGTCGACGTAGTTTAGCGAGGGTTCATTTTTTGCGGGATGTCCTGTAGTTTCCGTTAGTACCAATTTGGAATACATACGACTTTTTGATCGCTGTTTATTGCGTTTTTTCTGGGAGACAGGGTAACTGAAAAAGTGCATTTCTGGCGTTCTTTATTTTTTTTTTCACCGTGCGGGGTAAATAATGCGCTACTTTAATAGATCCGACTTTTACGGACGCGGCGATACCAGATATGTATTTTTATTTTATTAATTACATTTTTTAATTATAGATATGGCAAAAGGAGGTGATTTAAACTTTTATAACTTTTTTTTTACAACTAAAAAAACTTTATTGATCTTTTTTTTGCTTGACATTCAAGTCCCCCTGGGTGACTACAATATGCGATGCTTTGATCGCTCCTGCAGTATGACGTAATGCTATAGCATTACGTCATACTGCAATTTGACAGGCAGCCTATCAAGCCACCCCACAGGCATGGCTTGATAGACAGTCTCTCAAGGCAGCCCTGGGGCCTTTCAAAAGGCCCCCAGCTGCCATGACACCTGCACGGCTCCCCTGATCTCACCGCGGGGGGCCGGGGGGGACCCCTGAACAGAGTTCGGGGCATTTGAAGGGTTTGTAGCCGCGATTGGCCAAACAGCCGATTGCAGCTATTGCCCGCGGGTGTCAGCTGTAATAAACAGCTGATGCCCATGCTGTATGCAGAGAGGTCACCCCGCGACCTCTCCTTATACATACCTGGCGCTCCAGGACGTAAATCTACGTCCTGGAGCGGGAAGGGGTTATTGTCTATGAATGTCTGGGTTATGTCTGGAAATGTAACAATTTGTGATGTCACGTGAGTATGATTGATATATGTGGGTGCAAGGTGAAAAGAGAGAGAGAACCTGAGGAGCAGAGAACGAGAGTACCAGCTTGACCAAGTCAGAGAGAGAAGGAATGAGTGCTGGCCACATAGGGGTACCTTCAGCTCTCATGTGGTGAAGAATGGAAGTGGAAGAGAGGTATCCTGGAGGTCTATTCCCAGGACCCCTACCCTAAGAGAGAGTGAGAGTACAGAAGAAGGTGAAAAAGGAGTCTGCGGTGCAGTGTCTAGAGTCCTACAGAAGTGAGTGTTCAGTGGAGTGTTCTTGTCCTCCTCCAGTGTCTGTCCAAGAGTGGAGTCATACAGATAACTAGACCGTAGGCCTGGTATCATCCTGTGTCCTGGAGTGTGTGTGTCCGGGAGCAGAGTCATACAGATAACTAGGACTGTAGGCCCGGTGTCATCCTGTGTCCTGGAGTGTGTGTGTCCAAGAGTGGAGTCATAAAGATAACTGGACTGTAGGCCTTGTGTCATCCTGTGTCCCGGAGTGTGTGTGTCCAGGAGTGGAATCATACAGATAACTAGGACTGTAGGCCCGGTGCCACCCTGTGTCCCGGAGTGTGTGTGTCCAGGAGCGGAGTCATACAGATAATGTGGACTGTAGGCCCGGTGTCATCCTGTGTCCAGGAGTGTGTGTGTCCAAGAGCGGAGTCATACAGATAACTAGGACTGTAGGCCCAGTGTCATCCTGTGTTCCAGGGTGTGTGTGTCCAGGAGCAGAGTCATACAGATAACTAGGACTGTAGGCCCAGTGTCATCCTGTGTTCCAAAGTGTGTGTGTCCAGGAGCGGAGTCATACAGATAACTAGGACTGTAGGCCCGGTGTCAACCTTGTCCTGGAGTGTGTGTGTCCCAGAGCGGAGTCATACAGATAACTAGGACTGCAGGCCCGGTGTCATCCTGTGTGCTGGAGTGTGTGTGTCCAAGAGCGGAGTCATATAGATAACATGGACTGTAGGCCCGGTGTCATCCTGTGTCCTGGAGTGTGTGTGTCCAGGAGCGGAGTCATACAGATAACTAGGACTGTAGGCCCGGTTTCATCCTGTGTCCTGGGGTGTGCGTGTTTAGGAGTGGAGTTATAAAGATAATGGGGACTGTAGGCCAGGTGTCATCCTGTGTCCTGGAGTGTGCGTGTCCAGGAGCGGAGTCATATAGATAACTAGCACTGTAGGCCTGGTATCATCCTGTATCCCGGAGTGTGTGTCCAGGAGCGGAGTCATATAGATAACTAGGACTGTAGGCCTGGTGTCATCCTGTGTCCTGGAGTGTGCGTGTCCAGGAGCGGAGTCATATAGATAACTAGGACTGTAGGCCCGGTGTCATCCTGTGTCCTGGAATGTGTGTGTCCAGGAGCGGAGTCATACAGATAACTAGGACTGTAGGCCCGGTTTCATCCTGTGTCCTGGGGTGTGCGTGTTCAGGAGTGGAGTTATACAGATAATGTGGACTGTAGGCCAGGTGTCATCCTGTGTCCTGGAGTGTGCGTGTCCAGGAGCGGAGTCATATAGATAACTAGGACTGTAGGCCCGGTGTCATCCTGTGTCCTGGAGTGTGCGTGTCCAGGAGCGGAGTCATATAGATAACTAGGACTGTAGGCCCGGTGTCATCCTGTGTCGTGGAGTGTGCGTGTTAAGGAGTGGAGTCATACAGATAATGTGGACTGTAGGCCCGGTGTCATCCTGCGTTTCCCCCTCTTCAATTGTTTCTTGCACTGGTGTGTGAATTTATCTCTAACTTGTAAGCCCATGTCAAGATATTTATTGCAAGTAAAGTTCCGGTTGTTGACCGTTCCCAGCAACCGAGTGTCATCAAGTTAACCCGTGTATGGACTTTCTTATTTCCCGTTGGATATCTCACGGAGCAAGGAATGGTGGCGTCACCCGTGACAAAACTCTACAAGTCCACTTCACCAGTTATTCAGGTAACCACTGCACCAGCGTTGCCCGGAGAGGCCTGTCAGGGCCTTGGTCAAGGGTCACACACGTCCCTCAGGGAAGGAGTTGATAGTGCCACCGTGATAACCATAAAACAGGTACCCCGCCATCTCCTCAGTGGTGTGCCTTGCACCCCACTGCAGGAGCCCCTTCTTTTCCGGCATCATGAACAGGATGCAAACCTCTGATCCTGCCCAACAAGTGGCCGCCATCAACACGTCTCAGGCCAGTACCAAAAAAGACTCAGGAGAGTCGGCACTGAGTTCCCTGCCTGAACAGCAGAGTGATTAAGAGAATTCCTCTCAGACGCTGCAGTGAGAGTACGCTACACGATGAGAGACAATATCGTTGTATTTCTAGATCGTGTACAGTTATTGGACTTTTCTACAGAGCCAGAAGAGGATTTCAAAATGGACATTCAAGATGGCGCCCCAGACATCTTGTTCCACTTCTTTACAAGATTTTCCCGCCATGGTATTCCTGCCAAACGTTCCCCGCCAAGAAATTGTGATAAAAAAACCCAAGAGGCCGTGGCCTAACCCAAAGTGTGATCTCCTACTGTCTGCAGGAAGGTTGAGGCTCAGTGACAACTGTGAGGCACGGATCTCAGGGATCCTAATCACGGTGCCTGCTGGGTGTGCACGTGCCCTGGCACTGGACTCACTCCCTGTCTCAGCCTAGCGCCCGAACCGGCCTGTTGCAGCAGCTGCTTTTGTGGCACGCTTTGACTGGCACCCACTGTCTGTACTCTGTACTGTCTAACAGCTTGCAGAAGCCTTCGGTGCCCACTGTGCCCAGGGATGTCCCCCTCATGAGGTAAGTTAACCTTCTAGATTCAAGGTGCACCCTGCAGCTCCATAGAAGGAGGTGGCATTACAGCTAAGGGTCCTCTTACATGGAGCGAGAAACTGTTGGTCAGAGCGAATATGACAGAGTTCCCATGTTCGCTTGTGCAGCCTGTTTATACAGGCAGATAAGTCATTTACCTTTATTCACCGGGTGGTTCAGTGTTCCAGTGAAAGTGAACGACTGCGCCATCGCTGTTTACACATAACGAGCTGCGACTGAGCCAACGATGACTTTCATGTCTGAGTAAAATGAACAGCGAATGAGAAGCGAACAAATCCTCGTTGGTTGTTCAATCGTTGGCCGTATTTACACCAAACAATTATCATTTAAATTCACACGATCCAACCAGTTTTCTAATTCTGTGTAGAAGGGTCCTTAAAGCTTTTGGCAGAAGGACCTTATCAGCAGCTCCTGTGACCTACCTTGAAAAAACAAGCAAATGTGTTTCCTTAACCCCCTGAAGACCGGACATTTTTTGTTTTATTTCTTTCGAGAGCCATCATTCTTTTTGTTTTTCCATCAACATATCGATCCGGCGGCTTGGTTTTTCTTCACTGGTTCCATTAAATGTATCAAAATCTACTCTAGAACTCTTAAAAATGTTAAAGTGGGCTGAAATAGAAAAAACGCCATTGTGCCATTGTCTTTTGGGTTTTGTCTTCTCCCATTATTCTGGGGGTCCGTACACCTGCAGAGACACCCGCTTTATATAGTTTGTATTGTTTTACTACTTCTGAAAATTCAAAAAAAAACTTTACTTAAAAAAAATTGCTTTTGTCACCGCATTAAGAGACTTCTAACGTTTTTATTTGGAACTCCGTGAGGCTGGTTTTGCAGAGGGAGCTGCAGTTTGTTTTGGTTTTTGTGTTCGTACGACTTTTTGATGACTTTTTATTCCTTGTCCCTTTTGCTCAATAATGCAGTTCTGCCTTTGTGCGTGTTTGTATATTATGGCTGGTTTCACATAGGCAACAAAATGCGAAAGTGCTACAAATCATACGTGAAGCCGATGCTTTCGTACGGGTTCCTTCACGTTCACAATGTTTTGTAGGCTGCTACATTGCCAGAATTCAAAATCGCGGCACGCTCTATAAGTCCCTATTTGCTTTGTTTTGTAACCCATGTTTCCCTATGGAGCCTTCCTTTGTGTTGCATCGCATCACACAAAAATGCGGTTTTCATGCGATGCAGCTTTTACAGCAGGAAATCCTACTTTTTCCCTAAAATAACCCTTAGCCACATAAAAAACCCAATACGTTATCTAACAGGCGCTGCCCGCTCTGCCACACTTCTTCCCAAGCTCCGCGGCACTTATTCATAGTCTTCGTGTAGCGCTTCCTGGTGACAGGGTTCAAAACTATCACAATGATTGGCTGTGTTTGGTTCATCGAACGCTGCAGTGATTGTCTGAGCCGCGGCACTTGAGAACCAATCAGAGTCAGTGCTTCTTGGAGGCGGGCTTTTTGAAGCCCGTCACCAGGAAGCACTAGATGAAAACTACAGACCAGTGTCGAGGACCTGCAAAGGAGAACCACAACAAAGTGGACAGCGGCTGTTAGGGGATTTTTTTATTTACTTTTTATTTATTTTTTATGCAGATAGGGCTTATTTTTGAGTAGGGCGTATATTTTAAGCCCCCTCAAAAATTCCAGCAAAAAAGAGCTACAAATTGCCCGACTTTGTAGCAACACAGATAACCCTGTAGGGGACCAACAGAAGACCCTACGGTGGACCAAGAAAAGACACAAGGCCTTACAGAGGAACTACAGAGGACCAACAGAAGACTCATATAATCCTATACTGTGTGATACTGTCTGCTGTATCTAATCCTATCCTGTATGATACTGTCTTCTGAGTCATGTATCTAATCCTATCCTGTGTGATACTGTCTGCTGAGCCATGTATCTAATCCTATCCTGTGTGATACTGTCTGCTAAGCCATGTATCTAATCCTATCCTATGTGATACTGTCTGCTGAGCCGTGTATCTAATCCTATCCTCTGTGACACTGTCTGCTGAGCCGTGTATCTAATCCTATCCTGTGTGATACTGTCTGCTGAGCCGTGTATCTAATCCTATCCTGTGTGATACTGTTTGCTGAGCCGTGTATCTAATCCTATCCTGTGTGATACTGTCTGCTGAGCTGTGTATCTAATCCTATCCTGTGTGATACTGTCTGATGAGCCGTGTATGTAATCCTATTCTGTGTGATACTGTCTGCTGAGCCGTGTATCTAATCCTATCCTGTGTGATACTGTCTGCTGAGCCGTGTATCTAATCCTATCCTGTGTGATACTGTCTGCTGATCTGTGTATCTAATCCTATCCTGTGTGATACAGTCTGCTGATCTGTGTATCTAATCCTATCCTGTGTGATACTGTCTGCTGAGCCGTGTATCTAATCCTATCCTGTGTGATACTGTCTGCTGAGCCGTGTATCTAATCCTACCCTGTGTGATACTGTCTGCTGAGCCGTGTATCTAATCCTATCCTGTGTGATACAGTCTGCTGATCTGTGTATCTAATCCTATCCTGTGTGATACTGTCTGCTGAGCCGTGTATCTAATCCTATCCTGTGTGATACTGTCTGCTGAGCCGTGTATCTAATCCTACCCTGTGTGATACTGTCTGCTGAGCCGTGTATCTAATCCTATCCTGTGTGATACAGTCTGCTGATCTGTGTATCTAATCCTATCCTGTGTGATACCTTCTAATAATGCCGGTATCTGGCGGTGGGATCCTGTATTGCGCTTCCTCTGCAGCGAGTAACTGTCTCTTCTGGGTCCTGACGATGAATGAGGCCTTTGTCTGATGGATTCCGCGGCATATAACAGTCCGGGGCGGGGCGGCCGCGGCCTCCATGTTGGACCCACAACTGAGTAGAAGCGTTTTCTTTGGATCGGTTCCCACATAATTTCGGGATCCTTCTTGAGGACATAAAGGCCAACAATATGTAGGAGCGGTGCCGTCGTAAGAGAACGCGACTTCTAGTAACAGCAGAGGCGCCGCTGCAGTAATGTGCGCCCAGCCGCCGTCCTCAAAGACGCCATTCAGACGCAATCCTGAGGGGAACCATCAACTTTAGGACCAACACAGCAAACTCTGATCTGCGCCTCACCTGCTTCCCATCAGAAGACGCGGTCAGTGCAGATTAATCTACGCTACCTGCAGGCTCAGCACATTGCTGTGGAGTGTAAGCTCCTGGGATCAGAGGATAATGAAAGCTAAAGTAGTCACATGTGGCCCAATAACAGACGTGATACGCGTCTCCCTGGATGCTGCTCCGGCCGTCACGCTCCACTTCATGGACATCCCCCAATTCTCCGGGCGATTATCAGCAGGTAGACGGTTAATTAATGATCTGCGCAGCTCAGGGAGTGTGGACGCTCATTAGGCGTGGCTTTGTCCCCGTTGTCTGACCCCGGCTCTATCCTGTGAAGTTGACAGATACAAAATCAGTACCCCCACCCTGATTACTGCGCCCCCTCTGGTAGGTACAATCACTGCATCTTTGTTACCCCAAAACCTAATAGAAAACCTCTATAAATACAAGTTCTGGGGCTCCTCTCCTGTTATTTCTTAGATCTGTTCCTGAGAAGGCTGACAACTACTATGACCACCATTACCGCTCCAGCAGAGGTTGCCACCCCACCCAGACTCCATGAGGGTAAATCCCACACTTCTGGATAGTGCGGCAGGTGTGCCATCTAGGAGCCTGGAACAGTTGGGTGATAACTGCGGGGCTGGGGAGCCGGCAGATTGACTCCTCAGAGATTACTGCATATTCGTTACAGGATCAATGAATGGAAAGGAGGAAGGCAAATGATGGATAAAAAGAACGAGGAAGGAAGAATACTGAAGAGAAGGAAAGAAGCAGGAAGGAAGAAGAATACAGAAGCAAGGAGAAGAAAGGGAGGTAAAATGCTAAAGAAAAGGAAAGAGGGAGAGCAGAAGGAATAATAAAGAAATGAGTGAGGAGAGAAAGAAGGAAACAAAGAAGGAAGAAGAAAACAGGAGAAGAAAGGGAGGAAAAATACTAGAGTAAGAAAGCGGGAGGGGGCGGGGCAGAAGGAAAAAATAAAGACAGAAAGTAAAAAAAATAAACAAAATGAGAGGAAGGAAATAAGAAGAAACACCAAAGGGAAGAAGAAGGAAGAAAGAAATAAAGAAGGAGGGGGCAAGGAAAGACAGGAACAAAAAAGAGAAGGAGATAGAGGAAGAAAGGAGAGAAGCATGAAGGAAGAAAAATACAGAAGTCAGGGGAACAAAGAAAAATGGAGGAAGAAAGTAGAGAAAAAGGAGAAATAAAGAGGGAAGGGAGAAATGAAAGGAGCATAAAGGTAAGAAGGAAGAAGAATACATAAGTGAGGAGAAGAAGGAGAAACAAAAATGGAAGGAAGAATAAAGTATCAAGCAGAAGATGGAAAGAGGGAAGAAGAAAAAAGAAAAGAGGGGAGAAAGGAATGAAAAAAGGTAAGAATAGAGGAAAGAAGAAGAATAGAGAAAGAATGGGAAGAAGGAAAAAGAGAACGGAAGGAGAGAAGATGGAAAAAAAGAAAGATGCATTAAGGGAGGAAGGAAGAAGAATCTGAAAGCAAAGAGAAGGGAAGGAGGAATAAAGGAAAAACATGAGAGGAAGGAAGAATATGGAAAGACAGATGAAGAAGAAACTGACGGAAAGCAGAAAAGTAGGAGGGAAGGAAGAAGAATACAGAATGAAAGAGGAAAGATGGAAAAAAGAAAGCGAAGAAGGTAGAAAAGAGGAAAGAAGGAACAAGAGAAAGGAGGGAGGACAGAGAGAAGGAGAAACAAAGAAGGGAAGAAGGAAGTAAGTGGTAGGAAGGATAATAGAAGGAAGCGGAAAACAGAAGACTGCCAGAAGGAGGAGAGCGCCGGCTCCATCTTCTCTTCTCCTTTTTACCTTCTTATTCTTGTGGCAGCTCTATGGTTATCTTAGGAGAAAGTGCAGAAGGATGAACCGTGGGGATGCGGGCAGAGCAGGGGGGCTTTTGGCCATAATCTTCGCCCATTTCTTCACTTTTCGTCCTCCATACTTTGTATTCCTTCATGCTTCATACCTTGGTGCACTCTTGTGAACCCACCAACCACTAGAGGAGGGGAGACGCCGTTCGCCTGCAGGACCCGTTTCTTAATTCCTGCCATTGGAATTATTCTCTGTGAGACATTTATAATTAAAGGCTCCAGTTTTAGCAGCAAATGTCAGGAATGTGGATGTGAGGGACGGCAGAGAAATTACAGGCGACCTGTCCCATCCGCAGGTAAGAGCTGCGACTCCTGCAGAGAAGCCCACTGGCCCTGTCTTTAGCCCCCCGCTGATCGCCAGCCAGCTCTGACCAGGCAGGCCAAAGGGGAAGGCAGGTCTGTGATTGTAACACCTGTGGGGACAATCAATGGCCGCCCTCCTCTTACTGCTGAGAGCCAGGCCCGGGCACAATGGACTCCCGGGGGAAGAATGGAGGCGCAGACAATAGGGCCGCAGGTAGTAATGGGCCATGAACCGCCGATCACCTTTCAAAGGGAAAGATAATTCCACTCACAGCCTCGCTAGATGTCAGACACCTTGTGCGCTCTGGAGACAAGCCCCATTCTAGGGGGACATTATTTGTGGGCGCTTGTAGGACCCGAGGATTCATCTGATGCCAAACACAAGGAGCTCCATTGTGCCAGACAAGCATGGCTGCCGACCGTGTTTGTGCGCAGGAGATCCGGAAGTGGGGGATGACGTGTGACCGCATGTACGTGGGGGGTCTTGTAAGCTACAATGTGTTTACATCCTTTATATGTGCTGAAGTGCACAACGTCCCATCATAATACGGACGCCTCACCTATAAGCCTCACGGAGGAGATCCCTTATGGAGAACTTACCACATTACGCAGCAAGGAGATGTGTGTCGCTCAGGGGCGAAGCGCTGCAGCACCTATAGAGATTTGTGAACACATTTTAGCTTCAAGTTCTCCCCCCTCCTCCCTTTTTTGGCCCTCGGCTTTAAATCCACCATTTTTTATCATGTTTTTCAGGAATACCTTCTTCATATACATTTCTTAGGTCTTATTCACACCAGAAAACTCCCCCGAATACGAGCTTCCTTCTTTTGAATGGACTTCTTCACTTGAGCCATTTTTTGCAGCATGGTCTGTCTACGGACGCTTCCTCAGAACGCCTCGCCCATCGTGTTCAAGGGGACCTTAAAAGACATCGCGTGGCGCTTGCATACCGTGCCGTGTGACGTCTACCAATAGGAAGCACTTGTGATCCGCTGACGCATGTGAAACGCGCCTGAAGATTTCACTGAAATGATGTGAGGCATGAAAAACTCACGATCCTATGCTTGCCTGTGGGAATTTACCCGAAGTCCAGGCCATGCACATAACGGCCCGATCGTGATATACCGTCGCCGCCGTATACTAGGGTAAGGAAGAAAAGAATCCCCTTCCGCTCCTGTCGTGGTCCTTTAGGATGGTTAACAGGGAGCAATTTTCAGGGAACACAACCGTATATATATATATAATACACATATACCGTCGCAGCCACATAAATACTAGCCCAGGTACCGTATACAGGACGCCTGTAATACAAAACGTGACATTTCAAGTAAGAAAAGAGGATATAAGAATGTACGCATAAATATGTCGAAGGACACCAATGCTAGTTAATGCGGTTTTAGTGCAATATGTCTCTACCGCAAGCTAGGGGTTGGCCAGGCTGAGGTACAGGTATCACCCCGGTCACTTCCCAAGCTGCTGATTGGCTAAATTGCAGGCTCCTGCTGTCTGCTGCTGGCATGCTGGCCCGTCTCCAAGAAACACGGGGATGATGGCACTTGCTCTCTGATGCTGTCCTGTCTCCAGTGACGGACGGCCCCGCCCCCTCACTGCTTTAACTTGGCGCCTCATGCTCTCGGCTGCTGGACCGCTCTGCTGTCTCCACCTGCAGGATCGCACTTAGAGCGCCTGACTGACGGGCAGACCCGCCACCTCAGCACTTGGTGCGCCTGGACGTCTTCAGGTGTGGGGAGGATAGCCAATAGTCAGCTGCGGGCATGACGTTCCGTTAATTCTACCTCAGCCTGACCAGCTCCAAGCTTCCGGTGGAGACATATTACACTAATACAGATTAATACGATGTTAAGACCCATTTACACGGGCCGAGGATCGCTCAAAGATGGCTCAAACGATAGTGATAGCTTTAAGCGATCATTTTGCAAAAACTATTAAACTCTGTGTTTTATCGTGTTTTATCTTTTAATGGTCTTTCTGCACCTTTGTTTCCTTTGTATTGTCTATTTCTATATTTTATGTATGTTCTATAGCAGCGGTTCCCAAACGTTTTCAGCAATGGAGCCCTCTTTGAAGCAAAAGTTTCTCGTGGAGCCCTAAAGCGCAGAGGGTGTGGTCAGGGGAGGGGTTAGGGGCGTGGCTTACACCACATATGATTTTTACCCCCATCGTCATAAAAAGGACAGGGCTGTTTAAAAGAAAGAAAAAAAAAACAGGGGGGAGCGCTGGATGGTCTATTGATATACATTATATTCTAAATTAACATGCAGTGGAAGTAAACCCCGCACCTCGTATCAGCGTCCACACGGGTTTTGTGCAGATTTTTTCCACAATGTGCGGATGAGATTTTCAAAATCTCATCAACTTTGCTGCTACAGCTACTGTGAATTCCGCAGCAAATCCGCACGGTGTAGTAATAGTGAGCCCCTATATTGGTGGCCTCACATAGTAACATAGTTTGTAAGGCCGAATGAAGAGAATGTCCATCTAGTCCAGCCTGTTTATCCTCCTGTTTAACCTCAATAGTAATAGTGACCCCCATAGTGGCCTCAGTAGTAATAGTGACCCCCACAGTAGCCTCAGTAGTAATAGTGACCCCCACAGTAGCCTTAGTAGTAATAGTGACCCCCATAGTAGCCTCAGTAGTAATAGTGACCCCCACAGTAGCCTCAGTAGTAATAGTGACCCCCTATATTGGTGGCCTCAGTAGTAGTAGTGTTACCCACAGTGGTCTCAGTAGTCATGCAGTGGCCCGGTACAACAGGGCCCCTCCTAAAAAGTGTGTATGCTCAGTGTTGTTTTGTCAGTGTCCTTTGTGTTGTGGGATTGACGTGTATTGCCTATCTGCAGCACTTAAAGGATTAACCATCTGGTAT
Organism: Eleutherodactylus coqui; assembly: GCF_035609145.1. Classification (NCBI taxonomy): domain Eukaryota; kingdom Metazoa; phylum Chordata; class Amphibia; order Anura; family Eleutherodactylidae; genus Eleutherodactylus; species Eleutherodactylus coqui. The sequence continues at coordinate 315,015,050 of NC_089839.1, forward strand.
GTGAGCTGACTGTCTGGAAAATGTATCCGTTTGTTTGTCATGTGACTTGGTGTGATATATGTGATTGCAATGTGTGAAAGAGAGATCTGTTCTGCTCTGGGCTTGCAAGAGGAGAGTGTGTTCTGGGGAGATCCGCAAGAGGACCACACAGAGTCCAGAATGGAAGAGGCTGAAAGAAATACACCGCCTGCCCTGGGACTGCCATACCCAGGAGGTATGAAAGGACTCCTTCCGTTCTAAGAGAGAGAGAAAGTGAGGAGCCGCCAGGCAGCGTCCTTTTTTTTTACCAAATGTGAGTGTTGACCTGTAGAGTGTTGGAGAGAAGAGAGCGGGATCAGGGCCTACAGATAACAGGACTGTGGTTTCTCCTGTCCCCCTGTCAGTCCTTCCTGTCACACCACTTTGACGTGTTTGCACTGTTTTCCTTCTGGCGTATATTCTGAAGTTGTACTCAACTTACTTCAAGTAAAGCGACCAGTCGCCCATCCGCTTCTGAAGGCCGTGTCTTAAAAGAATCCCGTGTGTGTGTGGATTTATTCCGACAACTAGGAATTCCCCCGCGGAGGCCACGTGAGGGTGAGTTTACTCTGCAATCCAGGAATTCCCCCGCGGCAGAAGAAACGGTGCGTCACGTGTGACACAAAACAGGACAAAGGTAATCCAGTATTGGGTTCACTGTTTATAAACCTGACCTCGGCCCCTTAGACGTGTCACTGGTTACCCTCTGGGTGGGAGATGGTAGAGCCACGGTGACAAGGCCCCAAACTCTACCCCGCTGTCTCCCAGGCCGTGTCCCGCTCCTCGTGTGCTGCAGTAATAGTGACCCCCACAGTTGCCTCAGTAGTAATAGTGACCCCCATAGTGGCCCCACTAATAATATTAAACCCCTAAGTAATATTAACCCCACAGTAATAATATTAACCCCTCAGTAATATTAACCCCCTCAGTAATATTAACCCCAAAGTAGCCCCAGTAGTAATAGCCCCCCAACCCATATACTTACCTTTATCTTGTAGGCAGCGCTGCGCCTCCTCTGCTCGGTGCTGATCTCGAGTGCACACTAACGGCGGTGTGTGAGCTTGGAATGTTTCTGCCCTTGTTCTCTCCTGTGGAACTAAGAAGGAGAGGACTCAGGGGAGGAGACTTCCAGGTGCACACTGATGTCAGAGTGGGAGGAGTTTAAAAGGATCCTAATCTCCTCATGTGAGCCGTTCATTTCCTTTAAAAATAAAAGAACTTCAAGTAAAAGGAAACCAATGTGGCTCGACAAGACGGTAAGAGAGGCAATAAACGAAAAAAAGAAAATGTTTAAACTACTAAAGCAAGAAGGCTAAAATCATACAGGGAAAAAACAAAATATGTAAAGACAGGATCAAAACTGCCGAGGAGGAAGCAGAAAGACTGATTGCCAAAGAGAGCAAAAACAACCCGAAACTATTCTACAATTATATTAACAGGTAAAGGATTTGCACTGAGAGCGCTGGCCCTTTAACAAATAATGCAGGAGAAATCATTGAAGATGATGGAGGGAAGGCAAATCTATTAAATAGTTTCTTTTCAAGCATATTCACAAACAAAAAGGAAATGCCACACGAGATGCAGGGGATAAAATGAACCCCTCACAAAATATCTCATACCTAACACAAGAGGAAGTGAGGAACAGGTTAAAGAAGATTAAAATCGATAAATCGTCAGGCCCAGATGGAATACATCCAAGGGTACTAAAGGAACTAAGTGATGTGATAGCTAGGCCGCTATATCTAATATTTGTGGATACTATCAAGACCGGTGTAGTACCATTGGATTGGCGCATTGCCAGCGTGGTTCCAATTTACAAAAAAGGGACCAAAAGTGAGCCTGGTAACTACAGGCCGGTAAGTCTCACTTCTGTAACTGGAAAAATATTCGAGGGGTTTCTGAGAGACGCCATCGACGAGTACCTCAAGGAGAACAACGGAATAACTCCTCACCAGCATGGGTTCATGAAGGGTCGATCATGTCAGACCAATCTGATCAGCTTCTATGATGAAGTAAGCTCTAAGCTGGACCTGGGAGAGTCTATTGATCTCGTATATCTGGACTTCTCTAAAGCATTTGACACCGTGCCGCATAATAGGCTGATATATAAAATGAGAAGCTCGGATTGGGTGAAAACGTGTGTATCTGGGTAAGGAACTGGCAGAGATAGAAAGCAGAGGGGGTAATAAATGGTTCGTACTCTGATTGGGCCCCCGTCACTAGTGGGGGCCACAGGGTTCAGTATTAGGCCCCACTCTGTACAATATATTTCTCAACGACCTGATAGAGGGGCTGCACAGCAAAATATCAATATTTGTAGATGACACAAAATTATACAAGATAATCAATGCAACGGAGGACAATGTGCGGCTACAAACGGACCGAGATAAGCCGGGGGCTTGGGGAGAAAAATGGTGAATGAAGGTTAATGTTGATAAATGTAAGGTTCTGCACATGAGCAGGAGAAACGGATGTCACCAATATACACTAAATGGGGTACTGCTAGGGAAAAGACCTGGAGGTACTAGTGGGCTGTAGACTAAACTGGAGTAACCAATGCCAGTCAGCTGCTGCAAAAGCCAATAAAGTCTTGGGGTGCAGTAAAAGAGGTATAGGGGGAACATTATCCTCCCACTATATAAGGCACTTGTCAGGCCTCACATGGAATACTGCGCACAGTTCTGGTCACCGGCGCTCAGAAGGGATGTTACAGTGCTGGAGGGGGTTCAAAGAAGAGCGACTAAACTAATACATGGAATGACGGGACTGGAATACCCAGAGAGGCACCAAAACTGGGATTATTCACCTTGGAAAAAGGACGGCTAAGGGGCGACCAAATAACTATGTATAAATACATGAGGGGACGATACAAGGATCTCTGCCAGGATCTGTTTATACCCAGGACTGCGACGGTAACAAGAGGACATCCGCTACGTCTAGAGGAAAGCAGGTTTCATCACCAACACAGAAAAGGGTTTTTTACTGTAAGAGCAGTGAGACTGTGGAACCCTCTGCCTGAGGAAGTGGTGATGGCAAAATCCATAGAGGAGTTTAGGAGGGACTTGATGTCTTTCTGGAGAGGAAGGATATTACAGGATATAAATCTTAGGTTAATTGTTAATCCGGGTATACAGGCAGGTAGGAACTATTAGGGGTTGATCCAGGGAACAGTCTGATTGCCATTAGGGAGTCGGGAAGGAATTTTTCCTCCAAAAGGGCTAATTGGCTTCTGCTCTTGGGGTTTTTTGCCTTCCTCTGGATCAACAACACAGGAGGATAGACAGGCTGGACTAGATGGACATTGTCTGCATTCAGCCTTACATACGATGTTACTATGTCTTTATATCACTCTGTTTCTTGCTCGAAAAAGGAGGCGAATCTGTTTATAAGCCCTCCGAGGCGCGTCGTCCTTCTCTGTGAATACCATACAGAGGAGGTGACTCTTCTCTTCCAAGAAACCAGAATAAAATACTTTACAAGCGATCCGGGATATCTGCGGAGGTTCGTTGGCGCCTGTGAACTCCTCATCCAAGTAAGCGCATCCTGTAGTTCGCTCACCCGGAGCGCCGCCTTCTTCTGTAATTTGTTTCTTTCTATATTGGCGACGAGGTGCCGGCGTGCCTTGGACTTCCCTTGACGCTCTCCCCTGTCCGTATGGACCACCACAGATTAGGTGGCAGAGTGGACGAGTGCCATATAACATTAAAGGGGAACTATGACCAGCGGTGTGGTGAGCGATCCGCACCAAGTCAATCCCAATCATTTGTATCTTCACGATTAAGATACACCAACATTTAAGGAGCGCTGTCCTAAATTTATTTTGTGTATCCTCAGGTATGAGGTCTATCCGTACAATAAGAGACAGCTCTGATCTCATCATGTAGGGGGTCTATCTATATAAAAAGAGACAGCTCTGATCTCATCATGTACGAGGTCTACCTATATAATAAGAGACAGCTCTGATCTCATCATGTAGGGGGTCTACCTATATAATAAGAGACAGCTCTGATCTCATCATGTACAAGGTCTACCTATATAATAAGAGACAGCTCTGATCTCATCATGTACGAGGTCTACCTATATAATAAGAGACAGCCCTGATCTCCTCATGTACGAGGTCTACCTATATAATAAGAGACAGCTCTGATCTCATTATGTACGAGGTCTACCTATTTAATAAGAGACAGCTCTGATCTCCTCATGTACGAGGTCTACCTATATAATAAAAGACAGCCCTGATCTCCTCATGTACGAGGTCTACCTATATAATAAAAGACAGCTCTGATCTCATCATGTAGGGGGTCTACCTATATAACTAATCACAGAGACGGAAAAAGTCTATAAATTATAGTATTGGGCCCGAATCACAGTTATAGACTAAAAAATACAAACTTTATTGAAAAATATCTTAAAAAAACATGGGCTGACACACACACGTTACAGATAGACGCACAAAACATCCAAAATTATCACAAAGGAACGCCTCATCCTTAAAAAGGAAATAGATAGAGGCTGAAAATAATCGGTATTGCCAGAGGACAAATAGCGTTAAGACCTCTGTTTTACCAATCACAGGGGGGTAAGGGAAGTGACTCAGACTGCTGTCAGGGCATAAAAGATAGAGTGCCCACAGCAGAGTAGTAATTTTCGTAGAAGGTCACTTCCTACCAAAATTAGCCCCTATATTTTAGAGAATAAAGCGCACAACGCTCCACAAAATGGTCTAGGTATCATAAACTACAAGAACAACAATTCTCGCTTGCGCAAAATATATAGCGCAAAACGTGGTCATTCAATTGTAGTAAACTCGGCTCGACGCGTTTCTCCACACGAATGTGGTTCATCAGGAGCACTTAGATTATTTTAAGAGGACAATAACCGATCTGACTTTTTGCTGTCAGTGTTTGTGATAAACTAGAGTTCGGTAAATATTAGAATAATGAGGAGCAATGTTTTGGGAACAACAGGCAAACTAAGTACTCTGCCATAACGTATCTATATCCCAGCAAATAGTTTGTGTTAGGATCCAGAACAGCCAGGGTATCTTAGCGTAGTTTTGTCCCTTATCTGAGGACAGTGGCATGAGTCATAAAGTAAGCTAGATAGCCTCAAAAGATCTATCTTAGGAGAATATTATTTTTCTGCCAAAGAGTAGATAAAGATTAGAGTAGGTAACAAAAGTTACAAGAGAGTTAGAGCAGCCCCCGTGGCTAATAGGCCATAGAGTCTAATAACCCTTCTTTTTGAATTAGCCTGGGATGATACAGCCAATCCAGAGGGTCAAAGTCAGAGACAGAGGGCAATAATTCTACTAAGTGCCCGATAGGCATAAGAAGAATGCTATCTAAGCCTGCAAGTGATTAGCCTGACAAAAATTTCCCAAAGCCCCCAAAAATATAAATCAAATAAACAAAAAGATAAAGCCTGTGGCCCTGATGGTGAGCCACAGGAGTAGTGTGAGGTTGAATAGCAGTGTGCCCATATATTGTTTTCACTGGACCATCCCCTGGGAGGGGAATTCTAACATAGCCCAATCAGTGAGGTCCGGGGAGTAGAGGGGCCGGACTGAGGTCATTAAGTACTCCAACTCAAAGGTTAAGCACTTAGGAGATTCCTACTAGCAATAGATAGGTAGCGGATCAGTACAGAGAAGTCAGAAACGTCTCTGATCGCTTACCTAGAGTCCCGATCGTTGTGTAGTCTCCGGTGTAGCTCCGAGCGGCAGACCGGGATTTCGCGCATGCGCATGACGTCATCGCGCATGCGTCGGTCCCCAGTGACGTCAATACGCCGGTCATGTGATCCCTGAGTTGGTCACATGTGTGGGAACAAAGTCCCATTGCTGTTAAGGGCAAAAGGAGCTTAAAGCACTGGCAGCTGTATTGCAGCTGTCAGTGCTAGAGAGCGACGAGAAGGAGCAAACAGATTTTTTTATTTGATACAGAATAGATAAGCCTACTTATTTAGCTTATAATTTTAGATAGTATAATCCAAAAAAGTTGGGGATATCTTCGTAAATACATTGATAAGTAGGAGTCAAATAGAGGAAAATTCTCAAGATAGAATATAAAGTGATTGTCATGAGATACAAAAAATTGAAAATGACTCAAATAAATAATGGCATCCAGTGAAACTTCATATCATAAATATATCAATATATGATGAACAAACAAATATAGGTTCTCACAATGGAATATGAAGTGGCTGTCATAAAACAGGGGCGGTTGAGCACACCAAAATTATGTCATTGACAACAAGGAAAATATTTTTGATTACAAAAAGCAATTAAAGCATAAACTTTCGTTTAGGCCTGATGGACTAAGGCTATTAAAACGAAAGATCCAGGAGGCTTCTTTTTGCAAGAGGCGTTGGTCTATGTTCCCTCGTCTCCCGTGCGTGCGCAAAAGTTCAATGCCCTGAAATTTTAAAGAATGCGCATCGCCGTTATGTACCAACCACATGTGATCCGCAAGGGGGGTGGATTCGTGTCTTTCGATATTCCCCACATGGCCAAGAATCCTACGGCGAAATTCCTGGATTGTCTTGCCAATGTAGTTTTTTGGGCATGGACATGTGGCCATGTATATAACATTTCTGGTCTTACAATTAATAAAGTCGTGACATTTGTATGTGCGATGGGAAACAGCACAGGTGAAGGAACTTGATTTCTGGATGAAGGGGCAAGCAGCACAGGAGTGACAAGGAAAAGTGCCTTTTGGTCGATTCGACCCTAGCCAGGTGATTTTGGATTCGTCCGGTGGTAGATGGCTTTTGACCAAGTGGTCCTTTAAATTATGGCCTCGTCTGTATGTTATACAAGGTTTTTGGGAAATATACTCTCTGATATCATGATCATTTTTCAAAATGTCCCAATAGTGAGAAAGAATATCACGTATCTGGGGACAGGCTGTATCATATGTACCTATCACTCTTGGAGAGTGGTCGGTAAGACGTACTTTTGGTGTTAATAGGTTGGTACGTTGTTGTTTGGACGCATATTGATAAGCTTGGAGAATTATTTCCTCTGGGTACCCTCTCGAACTGAAGCGTTTCATCAGTTTTTTGCTCTCTAGGAGAAATGAAGTTTCATCAGAGCAATTCCGACGTAGACGAAGAAATTGACCCTTCGGAATACCACGTTTTAAAGGAGTGGGATGATAGCTCTGCCACCCCAATAAACTATTGGTAGCGGTCTTCTTTCGATATAGAGTAGATGCGATGGTACCATCCTCATTTTTGACAATCTGGATGTCTAGGAAGGGTAATGTCGTAGCACTAATCTCGCTAGTCACGCGTAGATTTAAAGTGTTGGTATTTAGTGTCTCGACAAAGATCTCAAAAGAAATAGATGTACCCTTCCATAGGATGAGGATGTCATCAATGTAGCGTAACCAGAGTACAATATTGTCGGACCACTGTGAGTTGTTGTATATGACCTTTTCCTCCCACCAGCCCAGGTACAGATTAGCGTAAGATGGGGCACAAGGCGTCCCCATCGCTGTACCCCTGAGCTGGTGGAAGTACTCAGAGTCAAACACAAAATAATTGTGTTTAAGAATGAACTCCAGTAGGTTGACGACACACTGGTTATGACTTTCAAACTGCACCCCTCTTTGCTGAAGAAAGAAAGATACTGCCGCCAGACCCCCCTCATGGGGGATTGAGCTATATAAAGCTTCAATGTCCAATGATGCTAATAGGACGTCTGATTCAATGGTGATTGAATGTAGGGGGTCTACCTATATAATAAGAGACAGCTCTGATCTCATCATGTAGGGGGTCTACCTATATAATAAGAGACAGCTCTGATCTCATCATGTAGGGGGTCTACCTATATAATAAGAGACAGCTCTGATCTCATCATGTACGAGGTCTACCTATATAATAAGAGACGGCCCGATATTCTCATGTACGAGGTCTACCTATATAATAAGAGGCGGCCCCGATATTCTCATGTACGAGGTCTACCTATATAATAAGAGGCGGCCCCGATATTCTCATGTACGAGGTCTACCTATATAATAAGAGACAGCTCTGATCTCATCATGTACGAGGTCTACCTATATAATGAGAGGCGGCCCTGATATTCTCATGTACGAGGTCTACCTATATAATAAGAGACAGCTCTGATCTCATCATGTAGGGGGTCTACCTATATAATAAGAGACGGCTCTGATCTCATCATGTACGAGGTCTATATGTAACTATATACTGTCCTCTCGGGTGCCAGATGTAGGAGCAGACAGATCAGCTTGCGCAGCTTCTGATTGGTTGGAGATTTAACCTGTTCCTGACCATCCTCCAGGGTTAGATAGACGCTGTGAAGGGTTTTATAGCCAGCTACAATGTGTCTGCGCGGTGAGGGATATTCCGGGTGACAGCCGCTGCATCGCACATCCCCTGTTGGCTACATCGCACCTCACGAGCGGATGCAACGTGCTTCCTTCTGCTGTCTTCTCAATAAAGGCGTTGGACACTTTATATATGGTTGCAGGAAACATTTCATTACTATCGTTACCTAGCACAGCGCCATTTTTCACACATGAAGCATGCCACTTCTAAAGTTGCCACCCACCAGCCCAGAAAGCCGGAGCGCTATTTATGTATTTTATTGGCCCTATTAGAGGCTGGTAAAGAATAATTACCTGCATTGATCAGCTGCAGCCGGGCAGCAATCAGACCCGCCGTGCATTCACTTAACCGAGGTTTCGTTCTGTCGCGGCTCGCTGTAGTCACCTGGACTCCATCTTCCGGCGCCTGCGCTGTGTAAAGTACATTTATGAAGACAGATGCCAGGGGAAGGAGTCCAGGAAGCGCTATGCGTTTACAATGGGAGCCATCCAGAACTGAACTTCAGGAAAATGAATGTGCGTGCTGGTCTGACTGCTCCCCGGCCTGGGCTTACACTATGGGGGTCAATAATACTACCAAGAGAACTAACAGGGGCCACTATTACCACTGGAGCCACTATGGGAGTCACTACTACTGGGGCCACTATGGGAGTCACTACTACTGGGGCCACTATGGGAGTCACTACTACTACTGGGGCCACTATGGGAGTCACTATTACTACTGAGGCCACTATAGTAGTCACTACTACTGAGGTCACTATTACTACTGGGGCCACTATGGGAGTCACTATTACTACTGAGGCCACTATAGTAGTCACTACTACTGAGGTCACTATTACTACTGGGGCCACTATGGGAGTCACTATTACTACTGGGGCCACTATGGGGGTCAAAAATACTACTGGGAGAACTAACAGGGCCACTATTGCCACTGGAGCCACTATGGGAGTCACTACTACTGGGCCCACTATGGGAGTCACTATTACTACTGGGACCACTGTGAGGGTCACTATTAATACTGGGGTCACTATGGGGGTCGCTATTAATACTGGGGGAACTAAATGGGACACTATTAGTACTGGGGCTACTATGGGAGTCACTACTACCACTGGACCCACTATGGGAGTCACTACTACTGGGGCCACTATGGGAGACACTATTACTACTGAGGCCACTCTGGGAGTCACTATTACTACTGAGACCACTGTGAGGGTCACTATTAATACTGGGGTCACTATGGGAGTCACTACTACTACTGGGGCCACTATGGGAGTCACTACTACTACTGGGGCCACTATGGGAGTCACTACTACTGGGGCCACTATGGGAGTCACTATTACTACTGGGCCACTATAGTAGTCACTACTACTGGGGTCACTATTACTACTGAGGCCACTATAGTAGTCACTACTACTGAGGTCACTATTACTTCTGGGGCCACTATGGGAGTCACTATTACTACTGAGGCCACTATAGTAGTCACTACTACTGGGGTCACTATTACTACTGAGGCCACTATAGTAGTCACTACTACTGAGGTCACTATTACTTCTGGGGCCACTATGGGAGTCACTATTACTGGTGCCACTATGGGAGTCACTATTACTACTGAGGCCAGTATAGTAGTCACTACTACTGGGGTCACTATTACTACTGAGGCCACTCTGGGAGTCACTATTACTACTGGGGCCACTGTGGAATCACTATTACTGCTGGGGCCACTGTGAGGGTCACTATTAATACTGGGGTCACTATGGGGGTCGCTATTAATACTGGGGGAACTAAATGGGGCACTATTAGTACTGGGGCTACTATGGGAGTCACTACTACTACTGGGGCCACTATGGGAGTCACTATTACTACTGGAGCCACTATGGGGGTCACTATTACTACTGGGGCCACTGTGGGGGTCACTATTACTACTGAGGCTACTGTGGGGGTCACTATTACTACTAGGGCCACTATGGGAGTCACTATTAGTACTGGGACCACTGTGACGGTCACTGTTAATACTGGGGTCACTATTAATACTGGGGGAACTAACAGGGGTCACTATTACTACTGGGGCTACTATGGGAGTCACTATTACCACTGGGGCTACTATGGGAGTCACTATTACTACTGGGACCACTATGGGGGTCACTATTACTACTGAGGAAACTTTGGGATTCACTATTAGTACTGGGACCACTGTGAGGGTCACTGTTAATAATGGGATCTCTATGGTGGTCACTATTAATACTGGGGGAAATAACAGGGGTCACTATTACCACTGGGGCTACTATGAGAGTCACTATTACTATTGGGGCCACTGTGAGGGTCGCAGAATCACTATTACCACTAGGGCTGCTTAAGAGTCACTATTACTACTGGGGCCACTCTTATTAGGGCCACTACTAGGGACACAATAACTAGTTGGGGCAACTAGAATAACTGAGTTAAAAAGATATGTTGTGATAAGCCACGCCCCAGCCACACCCCCTTTTACCTTGGCTGGTATTTTTTTGTAACAAATGTGGAAACCTAAACCGCCCCCTTCTTCATCAGACCAGGTAGCAGCTAGCGCAGTGCTTCCATCCATTACATGGCGGCTGATGTAGGAAAACGTAACCTGACTCATCTATTGCCCATGCCTGTATTGCGCAACCGCTACCTACTACACTATGCTATTGGAGGATGCTAATAGATGGGTAACATATACAGAAGATACAACATTGCTGGTATAACCTGGGTATCACTATATACAGGAGATGTCTAACTTAAACTAGCTGTATAAATTTAAATATATATGTGAGATACCCAGGTTATACCAGCATGCTCTATATCACTATATAAAGGGAGATGTATAACTTATACCTGCTGTACATATATAATTATATATAGAAGATTTCCAAGTTATTCCAGCATGCTCCATATTACTATATACAGGACATACACCTTATGCCAGCCATATATATATGATTTTATACAGAAGATACCTAGGTTATACCAGCATACTCCATATCAATGCATACAGGATGTGTAACATAATGATTTACAGAAGATACCCAGGCAATACCAGCATGGCCCACATCACTATATACAGGAAATGTATAACATTTCAGCTGTACATATATAAGAGGAGATACCCAGGATATACCAGCATGCTCCATATCACTATATACAGGAGATGTATAACTTATACCAGCTGTACATATAATTATATACAGGACATACCCAGGTTATACCAGCATGCTCCATATCACTATATACAGGAGATGTATAACTTATACCAGCTGTACATATAATTATATACAGGAGATACCCAGGTTATACCAGCATGCTCCATATCACTATATACAGGGGATGTGTAACTTATACCAGCTGTACATATAATTATATACAGGACATACCCAGGTTATACCAGCATGCTCCATATCACTATATACAGGAGATGTATAACTTATACCAGCTGTACAGATATAATTATACACAGGAGATACCCAGGTTATACCAGCATGCTACATATCATTACATACAGAAGATGTATAACTTATACCAGCTGTACATATATAATTATATACAGGAGATACCCAGGTTATACCAGCATGCTCCATATCACAATATACAGATGTATAACTTATACCAGCTGTACATATATAATTATATACTGGAGATACCCAGGTTATACCAGCATGCTCTATAGCACTATATACAGGATGTATAACTTATACCAGCTGTACATATCTAATTATATACAGGAGATGCCCAGGTTATACCAGCATGCTCCATATTACTATATACAGGAGATGTATAACTTATACTAGCTGTACATATATAATTATATACAGGAGATACCCAGGTTATACCAGCATGCTCCATATCACTATATACAGGAGATGTATAACTTATACCAGCTGTACATATAATTATATACAGGAGATACCCAGGTTATACCAGCATGCTCCATATCACTATATACAGGAGATGTATAACTTATACCAGCTGTACATATAATTATATACAGGACATACCCAGGTTATACCAGCGTGCTACATATCACTACATACAGAAGATGTATAACGTATACCAGCTGTACATATATAATTATATACTGGAGATACCCAGGTTATACCAGCATGCTCCATATCACAATATACAGGAGATGTATAACTTATATCAGCTGTACATATATAATTATATACTGGAGATACCCAGGTTATACCAGCATGCTCCATATCACTATATACAGGAGATGTATAACTTATACTAGCTGTACATATATAATTATATACAGGAGATACCCAGGTTATACCAGCATGCTCCATATCACTATATACAGGAGATGTAAAACTTATACCAGCTGTACATATATAATTATATACTGGAGATACCCAGGTTATACCAGCATGCTACATATCACTACATACAGAAGATGTATAACTTATACCAGCTGTACATATATAATTATATACAGGAGATACCCAGGTTATACCAGCATGCTCCATATCACAATATACAGATGTATAACTTATACCAACTGTACATATATAATTATATACTGGAGATACCCAGGTTATACCAGCATGCTCTATAGCACTATATACAGGATGTATAACTTATACCAGCTGTACATATCTAATTATATACAGGAGATGCCCAGGTTATACCAGCATGCTCCATATCACTATATACAGGAGATGTATAACTTATACCAGCTGTGCATATATAATTATATACAGGAGATACCCAGGTTATACCAGCATGCTCCATATCACTACATACAGGAGATGGATAACTTATACCAGCTGTTCATATATAATTATACACAGGAGATACCCAGGTTATACCAGCATGCTCCATACCACTATATACAGGAGATGTATAACTTATACTAGCTGTACATATATAATTATATACAGGAGATACCCAGGTTATACCAGCATGCTCCATAGCACTATATACAGGATGTATAACTTATACCAGCTGTACATAAATAATTATATACAGAAGATACCGAGGTTATACCAGCATGCTCCATAGCACTATATACAGGAGATGTATAACTTATACCAGCTGTACATATATAATTATATACAGGAGATACCCAGGTTATACCAGTATGCTCCATATCATTATATACAGGAGATGTATAACTTATACCAGCTGTGCATATATAATTATACACAGGAGATACCCAGGTTATACCAGCATGGTCCATATCACTATATACAGGATGTATAACGTATACCAGCTGTACATATATAATTATATACAGGAGATCCCCAGGTTATACCAACATGCTCCATATCACTATATACAGGAGATGTATAACTTAAACTAGCTGTACATATATAATTATATGCAGGAGATACCCAGGTTATACCAGCATGCTCCATACCACTATATACAGGATGTATAACTTATACCAGCTGTACATATATAATTATATACAGGAGATGCCCAGGTTATACCAGCATGCTCCATATCATTATATACAGGAGATGTATAACTTATACCAGCTGTGCATATATAATTATATAGAGGAGATACCCAGGTTATACCAGCATGCTCCATATCACTACATACAGGAGATGTATAACTTATACCAGCTGTACATATAATTATATACAGGACATACCCAGGTTATACCAGCATGCTCCATATCACTATATACAGGAGATGTATAACTTATACCAGCTGTACATATAATTATATACAGGAGATACCCAGGTTATACCAGCATGCTCCATATCACTATATACAGGGGATGTGTAACTTATACCAGCTGTACATATAATTATATACAGGACATACCCAGGTTATACCAGCATGCTCCATATCACTATATACAGGAGATGTATAACTTATACCAGCTGTACAGATATAATTATACACAGGAGATACCCAGGTTATACCAGCATGCTACATATCATTACATACAGAAGATGTATAACTTATACCAGCTGTACATATATAATTATATACAGGAGATACCCAGGTTATACCAGCATGCTCCATATCACAATATACAGATGTATAACTTATACCAGCTGTACATATATAATTATATACTGGAGATACCCAGGTTATACCAGCATGCTCTATAGCACTATATACAGGATGTATAACTTATACCAGCTGTACATATCTAATTATATACAGGAGATGCCCAGGTTATACCAGCATGCTCCATATTACTATATACAGGAGATGTATAACTTATACTAGCTGTACATATATAATTATATACAGGAGATACCCAGGTTATACCAGCATGCTCCATATCACTATATACAGGAGATGTATAACTTATACCAGCTGTACATATAATTATATACAGGAGATACCCAGGTTATACCAGCATGCTCCATATCACTATATACAGGAGATGTATAACTTATACCAGCTGTACATATAATTATATACAGGACATACCCAGGTTATACCAGCGTGCTACATATCACTACATACAGAAGATGTATAACGTATACCAGCTGTACATATATAATTATATACTGGAGATACCCAGGTTATACCAGCATGCTCCATATCACAATATACAGGAGATGTATAACTTATATCAGCTGTACATATATAATTATATACTGGAGATACCCAGGTTATACCAGCATGCTCCATATCACTATATACAGGAGATGTATAACTTATACTAGCTGTACATATATAATTATATACAGGAGATACCCAGGTTATACCAGCATGCTCCATATCACTATATACAGGAGATGTAAAACTTATACCAGCTGTACATATATAATTATATACTGGAGATACCCAGGTTATACCAGCATGCTACATATCACTACATACAGAAGATGTATAACTTATACCAGCTGTACATATATAATTATATACAGGAGATACCCAGGTTATACCAGCATGCTCCATATCACAATATACAGATGTATAACTTATACCAACTGTACATATATAATTATATACTGGAGATACCCAGGTTATACCAGCATGCTCTATAGCACTATATACAGGATGTATAACTTATACCAGCTGTACATATCTAATTATATACAGGAGATGCCCAGGTTATACCAGCATGCTCCATATCACTATATACAGGAGATGTATAACTTATACCAGCTGTGCATATATAATTATATACAGGAGATACCCAGGTTATACCAGCATGCTCCATATCACTACATACAGGAGATGGATAACTTATACCAGCTGTTCATATATAATTATACACAGGAGATACCCAGGTTATACCAGCATGCTCCATACCACTATATACAGGAGATGTATAACTTATACTAGCTGTACATATATAATTATATACAGGAGATACCCAGGTTATACCAGCATGCTCCATAGCACTATATACAGGATGTATAACTTATACCAGCTGTACATAAATAATTATATACAGAAGATACCGAGGTTATACCAGCATGCTCCATAGCACTATATACAGGAGATGTATAACTTATACCAGCTGTACATATATAATTATATACAGGAGATACCCAGGTTATACCAGTATGCTCCATATCATTATATACAGGAGATGTATAACTTATACCAGCTGTGCATATATAATTATACACAGGAGATACCCAGGTTATACCAGCATGGTCCATATCACTATATACAGGATGTATAACGTATACCAGCTGTACATATATAATTATATACAGGAGATCCCCAGGTTATACCAACATGCTCCATATCACTATATACAGGAGATGTATAACTTAAACTAGCTGTACATATATAATTATATGCAGGAGATACCCAGGTTATACCAGCATGCTCCATACCACTATATACAGGATGTATAACTTATACCAGCTGTACATATATAATTATATACAGGAGATGCCCAGGTTATACCAGCATGCTCCATATCATTATATACAGGAGATGTATAACTTATACCAGCTGTGCATATATAATTATATAGAGGAGATACCCAGGTTATACCAGCATGCTCCATATCACTACATACAGGAGATGGATAACTTATACCAGCTGTACATATATAATTATACACAGGAGATACCCAGGTTATACCAGCATGCTCCATAGCACTATATACAGGATGTATAACTTATACCAGCTGTACATATATAATTATATACAGGAGATACCCAGGTTATACCAGCATACTCCATATCACTAAATTCAGGGGATCTATAACTTATACCAGCTGTACATATATAATTATATACAGGAGATACCCAGGTTATACTAGTATTGTCCATATCACTATATACAGGAGATGTGTAACTTAAACTAGCTGTACATATATAATTATATACAGGAGATGCCCAGGTTATACCAGCATGTTCCATATCACTATATACAGGATGTATAACTGATACCAGCTGTACATATATAATTATATGCAGGAGATACCCAGGTTATACCAGCATACTCCATATCACTATATGCAGGAGATGTATAACTTATACCAGCTGTACATATATAATTATATACAGGAGATACCCAGGTTATACCAGCATGCTCCATAGCACTATATACAATATGTATAACGTATACCAGCTGTACATATATAATTATATACAGGAGATGCCCAGGTTATACCAGCATGCTCCATATCACTTTATACAGGAGATGTATAACTTATACCAGCTGTGCATATATAATTATATAAGGAGATACTCAGGTTATACCAGCATGCTCCATATCACAATATACAGGAGATGTATAACTTATACCAGCTGTACATATATAATTATATACAGGAGATACCCAGGTTATACCAGCATGCTCCATATCACTATATACTGGAGATGTATAACTTATACTAGCTGTACATATATAATTATATAAGGAGATACCCGGGTTATACCAGCATGCTCCATATCACAATATACAGGAGATGTATAACTTATACCAGATGTACATATATAATTATATACAGGAGATACCCAGGTTATATCAGCATGCTCCATATCACTATATACAGGAGATGTATAACTTATACCAGCTGTGCATATATAATTATATAAGGAGATACCCAGGTTATACCAGCATGCTCCATATCACAATATACAGGAGATGTATAACTTATACCAGCTGTACATATATAATTATATACAGGAGATACCCAGGTTATATCAGCATGCTCCATATCACTATATACAGGAGATGTATAACTTATACCAGCTGTGCATATATAATTATATACAGGACATACCCAGGTTATACCAGCATACTCCATATCACTACATACAGGAGATGTATAACTTATACCAGCTGTACATATATAATTATATACAGGAGATACCCAGGTTATACCAGCATACTCCATATCACTAAATTCAGGGGATCTATAACTTGTACCAGCTGTTCATATATAATTATATACAGGAGATGCCCAGGTTATACCAGCATGCTCCATATCACTATATACAGGAGATGTATAACTTACACTAGCTGTACATATATAATTATATACAGGAGATACCCAGGTTATACCAGCATGCTCCATATCACTATATACAGGAGATGTATAACTTACACTAGCTGTACATATATAATTATATGCAGGAGATACTCAGGTTATACCAGCATGCTCCATAGCACTATATACACGAGATACCCAGGTTATACTAGCATGCTCCATATCACTATATACAGGGAGATGTATAACTTATACCAGCTGTACATATATAACTATATACAGGAGATACCCAGGTTATACCAGCATGCTCCATATCACTATATACAGGATGTATAACTTATACCAGCTGTACATATATAATTATATACAGGAGATAGTCAGGTTATACCAGCATGCTCCATATCACTATATACAGATGATGTATAACTTATACCAGCTGTACATATATAATTATATACAGGAGATACCCAGGTTATATCAGCATGCTCCATATCACTATATACAGGAGATGTATAACTTATACCAGCTGTACATATATAATTATATACAGGAGATACCCAGGTTATATCAGCATGCTCCATATCACTATATATAGGGATCGTTGCCCATAGTGCCCCAGTGTTGGATGGCATGTATGGAGTAGTATGATGGGTTTATGGTAGACGTCGGATCTTTCCTCTATGAGACGGTCAGTTTTGTGGACACTTCTTGTCTTGCTGTCATATCCAGATATCGATTATCGGGGGTCACGGAGTTCGCGGTTCCTCTTTTGATACTCGGGGATTAGGAGATTCCTCGCTGTTTGACATCTAGTGAGGCTGTAAGTAGTTATTCGTCCCTTTGAAAGATGAGTGACCCTTCATGGCCCATTACTACCTGCGGCCCTATTGTCTGCGCCTCCATTCTTCCCCCGGGAGTCCATTGTGCCCGGGCCTGGCTCTCAGCAGTAAGAGGAGGGCGGCCATTGATTGTCCCCACAGGTGTTACAATCACAGACCTGCCTTCCCCTTTGGCCTGCCTGGTCAGAGCTGGCTGGCTATCAGCGGGGGGCTAAAGACAGGGCCAGTGGGCTTCTCTGCAGGAGTCGCAGCTCTTACCTGCGGATGGGACAGGTCGCCTGTAATTTCTCTGCCGTCCCTCACATCCACATTCCTGACGTTCCCACATGGGAACTTTAGTAGATACTCAAGTAAACGACTGATACCATACAGATCGGCCATATTCCAGGATTGGGGGACTCCTATGTACAGGGGCGACCTGCAGGACCCTCAAAGAGAGGGCAAATCTCCTGCAGACTGCGTTCCTTTTGACATTTATTCGTCTTTCCCCGTTCCTGCGCTTCACCGTGTCACCATAGACGTGGTCCTCGGCGACCCCCAGTACAGGAATGGGGGGCAGCGAGGATCTGCATGTCTGGCCTGGGAGGGGTGCATTGTGGGGTATGATGAAGGGGAGTCACATGTACTATTTGGGGTTCAAATACTGTGTCTTGGCAGTGAATGCTATATGAGTGGGCGGGGCACAAGGCCAAAAATCTTGTACAGCACTTTATAGGTCCCCTTACAGAATCCGCCTTCTTAATAGTTGACACATAAAAATATTCCCCAGCTGCCTGATACATTGTATCCATGTCTATGAGACGTAGAGCGAGTACACGCATTAGTGTCCAGGGGGCGGCCTGCAGTGCGGCGGGGTATACTCATTTCAGCATGGACCATGATTGACACCTGACATGCGGTGGACTGAGCCCCCTCCCCGCAGCGCTCACCACCTGCCGTCGGCGCTAAACATTCTGCAATTTTTGGGGGTTTTATGCACAAATGAGTTTCATTGTGTAAGTGAGTTGGCCCTGGAGCAGCATTCTACCTGCATCTCAGGTGCGCAGCGCCCGGGGCACAGCGGGGAAACTCATTTATGCATTTACATTCTGTGGCTGGAAATAATTTCATTAGTCCCACTGATTACGCACATCAGACCAGAGGCTTCCACACAGCGGAACTCACCTCCTGCACCTCAAAGAGCCGGGCGCCTTCACAGGCCAGAAGTTATATCAGTGCTGGAGCGTTATAGGAGGAGTGGCTGATATCACATATATGATGTCTGGAGGTTATATCAGTACTGGAGCGTTATAAGAGGTGTGGCTGATATCACATAAATGATGTCTCTGGGGGTATATTAGTGCTGGAGTGTTAAAAGAGGAGCAGCTGATATCACATATATGATGTCTGCAGGTTTTATCAGTACTGGAGCGTTATAAGAGGATTGGCTGATATCACATATATGATGTCTGGAGGTTATATCAGTACTGGAGCGTTATAGGAGGAGCGGCTGATATCACATATATGATGTCTCTGGAGGTTATATCAGTGCTGGAGCGTTTTTAGGAGGAGCAGCTGATATCACATATATGATGTCTCTGGGGGTTATATCAGTGCTGGAGCGTTATAGGAGGAGCGGCTGATATCACATATATGATGTCTCTGGAGGTTATATCAGTGCTGGAGCGTTATAAGAGGAGCAGCTGATATCACATATATGATGTCTCTGCAGGTTATATCAGTACCGGAGCGTTATAAGAGATGCGGCTGATATCACATATATGATGTCTGGAGGTTATATCAGTACTGGAGCATTATAAGAGGTGTGGCTGATATCACATAAATGATGTCTCTGGGGGTATATTAGTGCTGGAGTGTTAAAAGAGGAGCAGCTGATATCACATATATGATGTCTCTGGGGGTTATATCAGTGCTGGAGCATTATAGGAGGAGCGGCTGATATCACATATATGATGTCTCTGGAGGTTATATCAGTGCTGGAGCGTTATAAGAGGAGCAGCTGATATCACATATATGATGTCTCTGGAGGTTATAGCAGTGCTGGAGCGTTATAAGAGGATTGGCTGATATCACATATATGATGTCTCTGCAGGTTATATCAGTACTGGAGCGTTATAAGAGATGCGGATGATATCACATATATGATGTCTGGAGGTTATATCAGTACTGGAGCGTTATAAGAGGTGTGGCTGATATCACATAAATGATGTCTCTGGGGGTATATTAGTGCTGGAGTGTTAAAAGAGGAGCAGCTGATATCACATATATGATGTCTCTGGGGGTTATATCAGTGCTGGAGCCTTATAGGAGGAGCGGCTGATATCACATATATGATGTCTCTGGGGGTTATATCAGTGCTGGAGCGTTATAAGAGGAGTGGCTGATATCACATATATGATGTCTCTGGAGGTTATATTAGTACTGGAGCATTATAAGAGGAGCGGCTGATATCACATATATGATGTCTCTGGAGGATATATCAGTACTGGAGTGGTATAAGAGGAGCAGCTGATATCACATATATGATGTCTCTGGAGGATATATCAGTACTGAAGCGTTATAAGAGGAGCAGCTGATATCACATATGTGTCTCTGGAGGTTAGATCAGTACTGGAGCGTTATAGAGAGGAGCTGTTGATATCAGTCACACATATTATGTATGGGAGAGATGGGCAGCAGGATCTCCTCTTCTCTGTATGTACAGTGTATGGGGGAGATAGGATGCCCCCTACAGGTTGGGCTTTAGAGGGATTTTGCAGCCCAAATCCTCATTTCAGGTAAATAAAGCACCGTTCAGTTGTGCCCGTTCTCTCACACAGTTGTGACCATCAGTGAGGCGTTGCTACATAATATCTTGTACTCTAATTCTATAGCTCATGCCGTGTGAAGCCGCCGTGGCGCCCATGAATTGGGTCTGGATCGCAGCGCAGCACATCGTTTAGCATCAGGCCTTACGATCCTCAGATAATGCGGGGAGGTCAGGTGGGTTGCGTGTTCACCGCCTGTAAGCACCATATCACTATGCCCCCCCACCCCCGTTGGCTATATGGGCCCAGGGACAACTATATAAGGTGACAGCACTGGAATCAGGAGATGCAGACCTGGCATATATGGCGCAGTTTGCCTTAGGGCCCTGGAACGCTGTGGCCCCTGGCCGGTGCACTCCATCACTGTGAAGGCGTCTGCACATTTGCTTCCGCCTAAAGTGGAGAGCGAATCGCGTATGAAGCGCCATTTTGTTAAGCTAAGTTGCATAGACTAACGCTAGAGCGCTGTTCCACCGCTGTCAGTACGTATCGGCCGTTGTGTTTGTGTGGCAGAGGCGGTGACGCTCATCAATGTTGTGTATTTGTCTTGGTGCGGCGCCCCCCACGTCTGCCGCGCAGCGGTACGAGGACTCGTCCGAGGTGTAAACAGCTCACAGAGGACATGATGAAGCATCCTTGTAGCCTGAGGAAGAGGCTGAGGAGAGCAGGACACAATGTCTGCCAGCCGCCCCGCGATGTGCCAGTCATCTGCAGAATGGCGCACATGTCACATAATAGACGGCCGCACTTAGAGCCCCATCACAGCTGCTCAAGTGTGCCCTTCATTCCCTACTGTGTGCTATGGAGCACAATGAGTGAATGGACAGAACTCCTCCACGTCCGACACCGCTGACCGACCGCTCCTTACAGACGTCTGATTGTCACATCTCTGTTACCTAACATACAAGTACCTGTGAGATAAGGTCGCTCCTACCGCGGCTGTGGAGAGTGACAAGGCAAGGACCTAGGGCGGCCGCGCACATTATGGAGGGGCACAGAGAGGGTGGCATTGGGACGACACCTCATACATACATCTCCTCACTCCTGTCTTCAGAACCTCTCTCATGCTGCAGCTGGACTACTGGAAGTATCTCAGGCAGGGACCGCTCTCCTGTAGAGTGTAAGCTCTTACGGTCAGCAGGGTCTTCTCCCTCCTGTAGAGTGTAAGCTCTTACGGTCAGCAGGGTCTTCTCCCTCCTGTAGAGTGTAAGCTCTTACGGTCAGCAGGGTCTTCTCTCTCCTATAGAGTGTAAGCTCTTATGGTCAGCAGGGTCTTCTCTCTCCTATAGAGTGTAAGCTCTTACGGTCAGCAGGGTCTTCTCTCTCCTGTAGAGTGTAAGCTCTTACGGTCAGCAGGGTCTTCTCTCTCCTATAGAGTGTAAGCTCTTACGGTCAGCAGGGTCTTCTCTCTCCTGTAGAGTGTAAGCTCTTATGGTCAGCAGGTTTCTCTATTTCTCCTGTAGAGTGTAAGCTCTTACGGTCAGCAGGTTCTTCTGTCTCCTGTAGAGTGTAAGCTCTTACGGTCAGCAGGGTCTTCTCTCAACTGTAGTGTAAGCTCTTATGGTCAGCACGTTTCTCTATTTCTCCTGTAGAGTGTAAGCTCTTATGGTCAGCAGGGTCTTCTCTCTCCTATAGAGTGTAAGCTCTTATGGTCAGCAGGGTCTTCTCTCTCCTATAGAGTGTAAGCTCTTATGGTCAGCAGGGTCTTCTCTCTCCTGTAGAGTGTAAGCTCTTACGGTCAGCAGGGTCTTCTCTCTCCTATAGAGTGTAAGCTCTTATGGTCAGTGGGTTTTCTCTCTCCTGTAGAGTGTAAGCTCTTACGGTCAGCAGGTTTCTCTGTCCTGTAGAGTGTAAGCTCTTACGGTCAGCAGGGTCTTCTCTCTCCTATAGAGTGTAAGCTCTTATGGTCAGCAGGTTTCTCTCTCCTGTAGAGTGTAAGCTCTTACGGTCAGCAGGGTCTTCTCTCTCCCAATAGAGTGTAAGCTCTTATGGTCAGCAGGGTCTTCTCTCTCCTATAGAGTGTAAGCTCTTATGGTCATCAGGTTTCTCTATTTCTCCTGTAGAGTGTAAGCTCTTTAGGTCAGTGGGATGCTTTCGTCAGCTTCTATCAGTTGCTTTCCTTTCACCTTATTATCGGTACATTTTCTCCGTTTATGTTTCACTCTTCACTTTATTGACCCCTAGACGGGGACCGGCAGCTCTAAACTTCTGTTCTCATCAATCCTCCTTCAGGGAGTCCGTGCAGAATAGTTTTGAAGTCTTGCAGTATCAGATGCTGCCACTAGGGGGAGATAAGCGTCTCCTCAAAAAACAAAAATACTGGAGATTCTTACAGAATGTCATTTATTCCGAACATAATTACCATCAAACTGCGTAAAGCAGGCGGCCGCGGTGCAACCTAATATATGAGACGCACGCGCTGCGCCAGCAGACACACCGCCACTATAATCCCCTAATAATTACTAGTACACACAGGAGAGGCCAACTGTGCAATATACATATATTTATGGGTTGTGGGAACCGGAGTAACCGGAGAAGTGGGAATATTAGGGAAAGGTCACTTATCAGGACTGCATGGGATAGAAGCCGCTGCATGTAAGTC
The DNA here is from genome assembly GCF_035609145.1 of Eleutherodactylus coqui. Classification (NCBI taxonomy): domain Eukaryota; kingdom Metazoa; phylum Chordata; class Amphibia; order Anura; family Eleutherodactylidae; genus Eleutherodactylus; species Eleutherodactylus coqui. The sequence goes on from NC_089839.1 coordinate 315,039,061, forward strand.
CCCCCGTGCCTCCTGCGGGATGATGGGAGTTTGTGCGGAGTAGTCCTACTTCTGCAGACTCTGCAAAACTCATTCAAGTCAACAGAAAGAACTTTGCAAATTTCTTCTGCTGTTTTGAAACATTTTTCCTCCGTGGACGTCTGTGATCGGATCCGAAACACTTAAAGAAGCTGGAGGGTCTTAGGATTCGGAAAAAAAATACCCCCCCCCCCCCCTCCTGTAGACTGCAGAAATTCTAAGTCTTCTGTGTAAATGTATGTGGTGCTGCTCCTTGTACAGGACTGTAACACTCGCGAGAGCATGACTCAGTTGCGCTCTGAATGCGGCACTATCAGGTCCTCTCGTGAGCCGCGCTCCTTATGTACTTTTTTCTCTGCCAGGCCTGTTCACATCGGCACGGGACACATCCACGCCATGTCTGAACAGGCGGGGCAGCATACTTAGTCCCAGGTGTAATTAATCTTCCCGCACAAAGTTGCGCCATTCAGTGCACAATTTGGTGCAGAAGGGTTGTGCATTCGCGCACCACAATAAACTCCTATTGAGCCTCGAGTGTGCAAATGTGCGCAAAAATAGAGCATGTAGCGTATTTCTTCACCGACAGAAATGTGAGTGCAAAAACGCTCCATTGTGAGGGAACCCGTTAAAACCAATGGGTTCCTTTGGATGCGGTTTGCGTGAGAGATTTTGCATGTGCAAAAGAGCTCTGAGTCCCACAATCAGGAGTTCCGGGGTGTCAGAGTGTGTGATACATTGCATCTGTAGGAGATATAATACGGATACATTGTATACATCTGTGGGGATAGAATACGAATACTTTGTATACATCTGTGGGGGTATAATATGGATACATTGTATACATCTGTGGGGATATAATATAGATACATTGTATATATCTGTAGGGGTATAATATGGATACATTTTATATATCTGTAGGGGGTATAATACGGATACATTGTATACATCTGTGGGGATATAATATAGATACTTTGTATACATCTGTGGGGTATAATAGGGATACATTGTATATATCTGTAGGGGTATAATACGGATACGTTGTATACATCTGTGGGGGTATAATACGGATACATTGTATACATCTGTGGGGATATAATATAGATACTTTGTATACATCTGTGGGGATATAATACGAATACTTTGTATACATCTGTAGGGATATAATATGGATACGTTGTATACATCTGTGGGGGTATAATACGGATACGTTGTATACATCTGTGGGGGTATAATACTGATACATTGTATATATCTGTAGGGATATAATACGGATACGTTGTATACATCTGTGGGGGTATAATATGGATACATTGTATACATCTGTGTACCATCATCTACTGTAGGTGGTGTCAGTGAGCCACGATCTGACCGGCGATCACAATGTCGCTCTGCAGCACAGGCGGACAGTCAGGCTTGGCGGTACAGCAGAAGTGATCTGGCTTTGGCTGACTAGGTTGAATACAACAAGCATTACCAGGACTGGCAGAACACCGGCGAGAGCCTAGGAGTGTCCTGCACTGGGGCCAGGCATGAATATGGTCCCAGGATATGGGGGTGCAATCACAATCGCCATTAATTCATCTTCCTCCTCCACTAATTAACTAACAAGAGTCAATGAAAGACCCTGCAGCTAATTAAGGAAATCCGTGCGACCGCTGGGAGGTGAAGCCGAGACCCAAAGGCTGAAGTGGAAGGAATTAGTGGAAGATTCCTCTGCATTCATAAACCCTCCTGTGCTTCAGGCTGTACCGTAGAAGTGGCCCCTGCAGCTGTTGGGGCCCATGGGAGGTCCTTAGGTCTGGTTGATGTCTGGGCCATTTCCAATCAGTGGTGGAAACATGAAGATGACCAACAGGAGCCGCCCTGACCCGGCCACCATTAGCAACTTGCAGCATGGACCTGCGTCACCGCAGGACTGTCATCCTCATCGCAGCGGCAACCGTTACGTGAGGCCATACAGCGCAGGCTCCCATCCTCTGGATGAAAACAGTACTGTTTCAATTCACTAACAGCAAGCAGAGATCTTGCAAATGGTGATGAATTAAAGCATAAAGGGAGAAATTTATCAAGCCAGCATTTCCAATAATGGTTTTAGCAGCTCGGTGCCCCTTCTCAGAAATGTCCGCCAGGTCCGACCTACAGTTCTGGCCTAATTTATGCCACTTTTTGGTGTAAGTTGTATATAAATCTGTCAGACTGGGCGGCCACAATCCTCCCAACCAATACCATCCATTTTTCAAAAAGGTGGCGGTGCCGCTGCAGAAGGAAGAGAAGTTGCACATTTTTCACAAATACCCCTTTTTTATGCTAGAAACTGACATAAACGGTTTAATAAATCGGCCCCAAAGTATCTCATTTATTCTGTGATGATTTATCTCCATGAATCATGATAAAATAATCTGCGGACGGAGAGAGACGAGTAACGGACAGCGGGCCAGGAAGGCGGCAAGAGTTGGTCGTATCTATGGTAACCGGAATCATGTTGGCACACAAAGTATTCCCAACCACTCATCATTGTGCAGGAAGGATGATGATGGGAGTAGTAGTTCTAGTGATGAGGGTAATAATGATGATAGGAGTAGCAGTTCTAATGATGACGATGATGGGAGTAGTAGTTCTAATGAGGAGGGTAATAGTGATGATAGGAGGAGTAGTTCTAATGATGATAGGAGTAGTAGTTATAATGATGATGGCGATGATGGGAGTAGTCGTTCTGATGATGATGATGGGAGTAGTCGTTCTGATGATGATGATGGGAGTAGTAGTTCTAATGATGAGGGTAGTAATGATGATGGGAGTAGTAGTTCTAATGATGAGGGTAATAGTGATGATGGGAGTAGTAGTTCCAATGATGATAATGATGATGATGGGAGTAGTAGTTCTAATAATGAGGGTAATAGTGATGATAGGAGTAGTAGTTCTAATGATGATGGGAGTAGTAGTTATAATGATGAGAATGGTGATCATGGGAGTAGTGGTAATTTCCATACAATGAATGAGGAGCGGCTCCTGCTGCCCCCCAGGGCTGACAACCTCTCTGAGGGGCTGATCTGTTCATTGAAATGAAGGAAGCCACAAGGTGAGTGGGAAGCAGGACCCCATATTGTCAGGCATGGTAAGTGCCTCTGGGGTCTCTGGGGTCAGGTGTGTGTGACGGTGTCCCCCCCTTCATCTACATGTGAGAGGGGGCGCTGCTGACGAAACAGGTTCTGCAGGTGCTCATTGTCATTCAGGAGTCAGGTGAGAACTTTCTCCAGGTACCTGGATGCTCAGGTAGATGAGGCTCCGCCCCCTGCGGAGTGGGCCATCACCATCATCAGCCTAATTACTGCAGTGATGGAGGAGATGGAGGGTCACGGCCCCCGCGGCCGCTGGCCGAAGAGTCTTCTGCGTTTTCAGTTGCTGACATAAACGCTTCTTCACTTACACTCCAGACTCTAACGTTACATCCGGCGCCACGTTTTGACTCTGTAGGTAAAAGCAGGCGATGATGCGTTCACGTGGCGGATACCTGCAGCACGACGCATGCGAGGGACGTGCGGATTCACTGCGGGTTTTACTGCGCTGCGTGGAAAGGGTGAAATCCGCTGTGAAAATCCACGGCAGAAACTGACCGGCGCAGATCTCGCTGAAGCCGCGTTCACACGGGTGAGAGAATCTGACGCTAGTATGAGCGCCATTCTTTTGAATGTGAGCGATGTTTTCCTGCCCTATCTTTGTGCATCTGTTCTCAGCATCGCTCCGCCTGCTAGCGGCACGGGCGGCCATGTGAAAACACGGGGAGAATCTCCGCGGTCCTCCGTCGTGGCTGACCGCTGCGGCCGGGGATCTCTACTTCCCAGAAGTGATAAAATAACGCCTCGCATCTGTGGGATAAACGTATGTTGGCAAGCGCAATATTGGGCCGCGATTCACGATATCCCGCCTGAGGGCTCATTCACACGGGGAGCTAGGCGCTTAAAAAACACGTGTTAGAAAAAACGCTCTAATTCCTTTATCTGAACGTCCCCAAAGGAAACCATTGATTCTAAGTCGCCTGTTTTTTACACGCGTGGTTTTTGTGCGCCCAGCTCGGCGTGTGAAAGGGGCAATAAATTCCGCACCAAAAAGTGCGTTGGGGAAGCTGCGAGTGTTTTTTGCTACAAACATATTAAAAACGATGCAGTTTTTGTTGTGGAATTTATTGCAACCGCACTGCCCCGTGTGACTGGAGCCGGAGCCCCCCCCCGCCACGCAGACGGTTTTTACTGCAATTATTGTGGCGCTTATAGCGCCCTGGTATAACAATGCGTTTGTGGCCGATAACGAAAGTAAATCACGGCGCTTACCGTGACGCATGTGTGAGGGAGGCCTTAGGAAACATGAAAATCGCATTTGGGCCCTGTATCCATGGGCGGATCGGAGTCGGCATATGGGAGCCCGCGGTGGAATCCGCCCCTGCCCGCTGCTGAGGACACGGCGGATCTTCTACTTACCTGTCCGGGTCTTCCTTTTCTTCACTGCGGATGTGTGTGGAGGCGCCGGCCGCACATGCCCATTGGCATATTGATGTATTAGCGAAAAAATACCCTTCCCCCCGGAAATCCTCGGAATGACTTCTAATGCCTAACTGGAGGCACCTGCAAGCCTTCCCGGCGTTGGACGCTGCTGAACTCGCTGCCCCGCCCGTTTTTTTGAGCTCCCATAGGAGTGTATCGGTCGCCAGATAGGTCAAGACCTATCTTTTCCAGCAGTGTGTAAATTCGGTCACCGATTTCGGTTACAAATGCGCTATTTTTTCTGGCGCTACGTCTTTTACGTGGCAAAAAGTCAGTCATGTGAAGGAATACATTGGAAGTATAGTCCGGCAGGTGATTGCAGGTGATCACACCTGACCGGAGCCGCAGACCGTGCAGACGAGTAATGACAAGACCGCCGTCACGCGGGCCGGAAACGCTGACGACTTTCCACTGAGGAAATTCCACGCCAGTTACGTTCCGGTCACACATGGCGGGATCGGGGCGGAGTTTGTGTCAATTTCCATGATGAAAACCACGGCCAGATTTTGGCTGAGATTCTAGTGCAGATCCGCGCAAATGGTCGTCCGCCTTCACACACAGTGTCTGAGCTGCGATAATTCTGCCGCGGAGTTTCTGATGCGTTTCTACGGATGGGCGAGCTTTGCGGAATCAGTAGCGGGTTTTGTTGGGGATTTCGTATGTGCGGTTGCGTTTTTATGTGTGCATTCTCCGTTAGAGCGTACTGTGTCCCTGGGATCCGTGGCGGTCGTTCCTGCGCTGCGGTCACACTGGCAAACGTTGTTTTCAGACATCAACAAACACGGATTTCCAAGCAGATTAGGTGCGTTTCCACAAAAGTGTATTTGCGGATTTCAGTGCGGTTTTTATGTTCCCCATTGATCGCTATGGCGAGATGCCGCTGCATTTCCGTTCAGTTTCTGCAACATACATAGACGTCCTGCGGATTTCAAAGCTGCGCCATTTTCAAAATCTCACGCTTTTCCGCAGCAGAAACGCCCGCGACGCGTGAAGGTTTGCCGCGTCTCAGTCACTTGCCTTGTACGGTAAACCTCTGCAGCGATTCTGCTAGCAGGAATTCCGTAGCGTTTAGCGCAGGTGAAGGCGGCCCCGCCGTACGTTCATATAGTGGAATCCACCACAGAATGCTCCAGGACAAGCTATGTGGAAGCATTTAAACGACCCCCTTGACAGGGCGCAGACCCCCTGAAATGGGAGAGCGACGTCCCGCAGCTGATCCGCAATTTAACACACAACCAGATCCACAGACTGATGTGCAGATCGCAGAATGCCGCAGCCTATTCGCCACGTGTGAAGGTACGCCGAGGGCTGCGAATAACAGAGGTTCTCCGACCCAACCGACAACGTAATAATCCAGAACGCCTCGCAATCTGCGCCTGTCAGTCGTGGCTGTCCGAGCATCCAGGAGTTGTATCCTCAGAGCAGGCTGCAGATCGCCGCTACACTGTCTCTGTTTGTCGCCATTTTCTCGCCGCGCTCATCTGTTGTCACATGTTATTTGGTTATGATGTATTGGTTTGTGTCGCCGCCGTCCTTGGGGGCCACTTGGCGGAGAATGTTTCTCCTCGGATCGAATATCTGCAGAGGAATAGAGAATCTGGCAGTAGTCCTAATCCCAGGCATTCCCCTATAGCAGCGCTCACAGGCTGTCAGGGCATGCTGGGAGTTGTAGTTTACAGGGAGTTGACCTAAATCAGTGATTATTCCTCTATCCTGGACTTCCATGATTTAAAGGGCCAGTGTCCAGTCTGATGTATACTCTAACGTTTTGCAGCTTCCTGACAGACATGATGTTTTGGCTTCTCACCCTTTTCATGATTTCAGGTTGCTGTCAGTGAATGAAAATATTGTTTATAATCAGAAACCTTTCCTGACCTGGTCCTGCTCACACAGCTGAGGGACTGTTACAGTGTATCAGTCTAGAAATATTCTATGATCTAAACTCAACATCAGCACAACTCTGTCTTCTGTTCTGATTGTTTGTTACAATGTATCATAGAATCCTAGAATGGTGGAGCTGGAAGGAACCTCCGGGGTCATCTGGTTCAACCCCCTGCTCAGTGCAGGGTCACTAAATCATCCCAGACAGATATTTGTCCAGCCTTTGTTTGAACACTTCCATTGAAGGAGCACTCATCACCTCCTGTGGCAACCTGTTCCACTCATTGATCCCCTCACTGTCTAATATCTAATCTGTGTCTCCTCCCTTTCAGTTTCATCCCATTGCTTCTAGTCTTTCCTTGTACAGATGAGAATAGGGCTGATTCCTCTGCACTGTGACAGCCCTTCAGATATTTGTAGACCACTATTAAGTCTCCTCTCAGCCTTCTCTTCTGCTAAACATTCCCAGATCCTTTAACCGTTCCTCATAGGACATGATTTGCAGACCGCTCACCATCTTGGTAACTCTTCTCTGAACTTGCTCCAGTTTGTCTATGCCTTTTATAAAGTAGTGTGCCCAGAACTGGACCCAATATTCCAGATGAGGTCTGACTAAGGAAGAGTAGAGGGGGATAATGACCTCATGTGATCTAGACTCTATGCTTCTCTTAATACATCCCAGAATTGTGTTTGCCTTTTTGGCTGCTGCATCACACTGTTGACTCATGTTCAGTCTATGATCTATTAGTATACCCAAGTCTTTTTCACATGTGCTGCTACTTAGCCCAATTCCTCCCTTTCTATATATTTTTTTATTTTTCTTGCCCAGATGTGGGACTTTGCATTTCTCCTTGTTAAATACCATTCTGTTAGTCGCCGACCACTGTTCAGGCTTTTCTAGATCTTTTTGAATACTCTCTCTCTCTTCCCTAGTGTTAGCTATCCCTCCTAGTTTTGTGTCGTTGGCAAATTTGATCAGTTTCCCATCAATTCCCTCCTCCTTGTGGCCCCCACTTGGATGTGCAGCCATTTATGGCCCCTCTTTGAGTACGATCACTCAGCCAGCTGTGAATCCACCTAACAGTTGCCTTGTCAATCCCAGATTTGGTGATTTTTTCAATACGGATATTATGATATACTTTGTCAAATGCTTTACTAAAGCATTTCCCTAATTAACCCAGTCGGTGATTCTAGAAGGACATTAGATTAGTCTGACATGACTTGTTTGTTACAAACCCATGCTGGCTCTGGTTAATTACTCCATTCTCATCCAAGTACTTGCATACATGCTGTTTAATAATTTGTTCAGAGATCTTTCCCAGTATAGAAGTCAGGCTCACAGGCCGGTAGTTTCCTGGATCCACCTTCTTCCTTTTTTTGAAGATAAGGACAACATTTGCCCTTTTCCAATCTTCTGGGACTTCTCCTGTTCTCCAGGAATTTTCACAGATTACGGTTAGTGGTTCAGCAATTACCTCTGCTGCTTCCTTCAGTATCCTAGGATGTAATTCATCTGGACCTTGAGACTTGGATTCATGTAAGTTAGCTATGTGTTCCCTCACCATCTCTCTGCTTACAGATAGCCTGCATTCTTTTATTCCCCCAATAGCACAGGGAAGATCAGCTCATGTGACATCTACTTTCTGAGAGAAAACAGATACAAAATAGGAATTTAAAAGTTCAGCCTTCTCAGCATCATTCTTAACCAATTCACCATTTTCATCCTGTAAGCATCCAAGAGCATCTTGGACTTTCCTTTTGCTTTTGATGCCCCAAATCCTTTTTTATTGCTTTTGGCCTCTCTTAGAAGCCTCAATTCAGTTTCCGCTTTAGCTTTTCTGGCCCTTGCCCTACAGTTTCTGCAGACCCCATTATATTCTTCTTTAGATATTCCCCCTCTTCCCATGTGATAAACATATATTTCTTCCTTTTTAACATCTGTGTTAAGTTCTGTGTTCATCCATCCTGGTCTCTTTAAATGCTTCTCATTCTTCCTTATTTTAGGGATTGGTAACAATTGTGCTTTGAGAATCTCATTTCACAATATTTCCCAACCTTCTTGGACATTTCTGTCCTTAAGAACATCCAGCCATTGGATTCTTCCTCCTTCTGAGTTCATTAAAATCTGTATTTCTGAAATCCAACCTTGCGGTCTGAGTCTTCTCAGGTCTTCCTCCCCTTGTTATCCAACATCCAAGGATATCATGATCACTGCCTCCTAAGGTCCCAGCCACCCTTACTCCCTCCACCATTCCCTCCCTGTTGGTGAGAGTTAGGGCCAAGATAGCAGATCCCCTTGTTTTCTCTTCTACCTTCTGGAAGATAAAGTTGTCACCAAGAGCGGATAAGAATCTGTTGGATCCATTACTTTTACCTGAGAGATTCCCAACCAATGTCTGGATGGGTAAAATCTCCCATGATCACTATGTTGGGCTTCTCTGAGAGCTTGGCCATCTGATGTAGAGAGAGTTCCTCCATATCTTCTGCTTGTCCAGGCAGCCTATAGTAAATGCCTACAATGGTGTCCTTTCTGTTGTTCTCTCCTTGTATTCTTCCCCAAACAGTTCCTACAGAACTCCCAGCTGTGAAGCTTGAATCTCAGTGGAGATGATGCTTTCCTAATATACAACACAACACCTCCTCCCCTTTTATTAGGTCTGTTTCTTATAAATACATTGTATCCTTCAAGCCTTGTATCCAATCATGTGTATCATCCCACCAAGTTTCCGAGATGGTTATGACATCATATTTCTCTTCCTGTTCGGAGCTCCAATTCCCCTTGTTTGTTTCCCAGCTCTGGGCAGAATCATTTTAGTTTGTGATCGGGGTCTCTTGCTCCTCTTCTTTCCTTCTGAATGTTTTTTGTCTTTGTTCTTTCTTCCCACCTCAAATGTATTAATTAGCTGTATATTTTTTCCTTTCATTTCCCTTCCCATATTGTTCTAGTTTAAAGCTCTCCTATGAGTGAAGCAAGGCCCCCACCAAATATATGCTTACCTGTCTGTAAGGTGCACCCCTCTCTAGCAAGCAGTCCATCATACAGGTAATTCCCTCTGTGGTCAGTGCAGGTAAATCTGTTCATAACTACATGGAAGCCTGCAGCACAGATCTCACACAAGATTCAGGTCACAATAGCGCAGCATGATACGCTATTTTGTCCAGTAAGCCGCAGGCAGCGCAGCGGGACCCCCACAGACCGCACTACAGTTAATGGTTTCCATCGGGAGCCTTTTGTGTTGTCAGTCGGGAGTCCACAAACTGCTGTCACATCCACCTTATGGGTAATGGGCTTCGTATTCACATTTCTCACCATTGGCAGAATTCCTGCTTCTTTGCAGTGACTGGAAACCTTTTCCATGTCTGATCCAATGTAAGGCTATTACACCAGTTTCCATTCACTGACATCAGGCAGGGAGCTTGAAAACAAGAAGTAATTGTGACATAAGGTCTATTAGTAAGCTGCAGACCTTCTGATGATACAGAAGAGGATCTGTGAGTTCCTGGAGATTCTCTGCTGTTCGCTTGGTTACTGTGAGATAAAGTTCTGCCGTCTGGCCTCCCGGATAACGGCACACAGTCTAACGTAGCGTAATCTGCTGCGCCCCGACCGCCCGCCGCTGACAGAGCGAAAGCTTCGGCTTTAGAATGTTTGATGTAAATTGTCCTGAATGTCTCGCCTATTATTTCAGGTGATCATATCAGGATGGGGGTCCCTCACTGTGGGGTCTGTTCCTGCACCCAATTATACATCTGCATCCTGCAATCTTCACACCTGCCCCCTACAGTCCATACCCCTGCACCCTAAATCTATATACCAATGCACCCTGCAATCTATATTCCTACGCCCTACATTATCCTCGCCCCCTACAGTCTATATCAGATGCTCCCTACATTATGCTCGCCCCCTACAGTCTATATCAGATGCTCCCTACATTACTCCTGCCCCCTACAGTCTATATCAGATGCTCCCTACATTATGCTCGCCCCCTACAGTCTATATCAGATGCTCCCTACATTATGCTCGCCCCCTACAGTCTATATCAGATGCTCCCTACATTATCCTCGCCCCCTACAGTCTATATCAGATGCTCCCTACATTATGCTCGCCCCCTACAGTCTATATCAGATGCTCCCTACATTATGCTCGCCCCCTACAGTCTATATCAGATGCTCCCTACATTACTCCTGCCCCCTACAGTCTATATCAGATGCTCCCTACATTATCCTTGCCCCCTATAGTCTATATCAGATGCTCCCTACATTACTTCTGCCCCCTACAGTCTATATCAGATGCTCCCTACATTATGCTCGCCCCCTACAGTCTATATCAGTTGCTCCCTACATTATGCTCGCCCCCTACAGTCTATATCAGATGCTCCCTACATTATGCTCGCCCCCTACAGTCTATATCAGATGCTCCCTACATTACTTCTGCCCCCTACAGTCTATATCAGATGCTCCCTACATTATGCTCGCCCCCTACAGTCTATATCAGATGCTCCCTACATTATGCTCGCCCCCTACAGTCTATATCAGATGCTCCCTACATTATTCTCGCCCCCTCCAGTCTATATCAGATGCTCCCTACATTATCCTCGCCCCCTACAGTCTATATCAGATGCTCCCTACATTACTTCTGCCCCCTACAGTCTATATCAGATGCTCCCTACATTATGCTCGCCCCCTACAGTCTATATCAGATGCTCCCTACATTATGCTCGCCCCCTACAGTCTATATCAGATGCTCCCTACATTACTCCTGCACCCTACAGTCTATATCAGATGCTCCCTACCTTACTCCTGCCCCCTACAGTCTATATCAGATGCTCCCTACATTATGCTCGCCCCCTACAGTCTATATCAGATGCTCCCTACTTTATGCTCGCCCCCTACAGTCTATATCAGATGCTCCCTACTTTATGCTCGCCCCCTACAGTCTATATCAGATGCTCCCTACATTACTCCTGCCCCCTACAGTCTATATCAGATGCTCCCTACATTACTCCTGCCCCCTACAGTCTATATCAGATGCTCCCTACATTATCCTCACCCCCTACAGTCTATATCAGATGCTCCCTACATTATCCTCGCCCCCTACAGTCTATATCAGTTGCTCCCTACATTATGCTTGCCCCATACAGTCTATATTGGATGCTCCCTACATTACTCCTGCACCCTATAATCCATACCCCTGCACCTTCACTCTGCAGTCCATATCTCTAACCCTATCCTAACCTTTCCCCCCTCACTGAATCCCATGTGCTCCCTTTGATGTGCAGTAAACCGCAGGCTCCGGGCCCCCTGTAACGGACGCTCCTGCAGTGACAGTGACAGTTGTGATAACGGGGGGGGATCTGCCAGGCCGGTGTGCTGGATAAGCAGGGGTGCAGAGGGTGCCGGCCGGGGTTGGATGCTCTTGGCTAGTTCGGTGATAACAGTGGTGTGCGCCGCTCTGATAGTGGCGGAGATGAGGCCTCAGCACTTCTTATCTCTGCTGCATTGTGCCACTTTCTGAATGAGCCGCCATCTCTGCTCGCTCATTCACTAACCTCAGATACATAGTAACCGTGCCATCGGGCCCTGTGCCTGCTGAGGGGCCACTAGGCTCACCTAGTGTCATGTGCACCATGCAGGTGGCCACGGGGGGCTACAGACAGCAGAGTCCAGAGGCTGTTCAGTTCTGCATTTACAGGATCTCTGCTTGCTGTTAGTGAATGGGAACATTATTATTGTTCTGTGGCCCCTCAGGCCCCCTGATAGTCCTGTCCTTGTTCTCACAACCAAAACTTTAGACAGATTCATGAAGAACTTCCATCCATGTAGATTTCGGATCCTGAGCGGCAGATCAGACGCATCGAAGACTCATAGACCCCAAATAGAGAGCGGGCATGGGTAACAGCAGACCTTCCAACCACCATCATGGCGAGCGCAATATTGTGAGGTTTATTTAAAACCCCTGAGGTGTCACACGGACCAGGCGGTGTTCATGGCCAGATATTGCGCTCCCCACTACGTCACTGCGGGGAATCCCTTCATCCTTCCCGCAATGCGAGGGTGAGTAAAAAAAAACACGGAATTATAAAACTGATGATTTTCAATGGTTTCCTTTATATTTGCGATGTTTTCACTCATGCGATGTTGCAAGAAAAAAATTGCGGCATGTCCTATCTCTTTGCGATATCGCTCTTTGTTTTCACTGGAGCCCGAGGCAGCAGCGCCGTCCCTATTGAAAGCAATGGGAGAACTCTGCAATCCTCTGCCACGGCTGTGACAGCTGCGCTGGGGGAATCCCTTCCGCAGCAGCTGAGGGAATCCCTCCATCCCCGCGAGGATGAAGGGATTCCCCGTATTGATGCGAGGCTGTTTTCACATGAAATCACCTCCCATCCACAGGGGTTTCGCATGGTGGGAAGTACAATATCGCCCTCACCCCTGTGAAAGCCGAAACTAAAATTGGCAGTGGCTTTTTCAGTGGTCCAGGGGAAAGATCTCAGAGGGGCTACGTGTGCTGTTTGAATAGCAGTGGCTTCTATCAGATATATATATATATATTATACACACGCTCCACTGACACAAGTATTGGGACGCACATGGAAGGGGATGAAATTGAATTTTCTTCACATTTTTTCATTTGGTGTTGGGCCCCTTCGGCCTCCATGTCTGCAGCCCCCCCCCCCTCCCCTCCGCGGCCGCTCCCACCAGATCCCATAGATGTGTGCAGGGATTTGCCTCCATTCCTGGAGGAGCCTCAGATAGTGATGGTGGATGACGGGTGTGTTGGGCGCACGGATGCGGTGTTCTAGATTATCCCACTGGATGGGATTGAGATCTGGACTTTGGGTGGCCATTGAAGTCTGCAGACGTTCTGCCCCTCCGCACTGCGTGCCGTATGACATGGCGCTCGTCATGTTGGTGGAGACACGGAGCTGTACCAGAGTATTACCACAGGGGAGGTGATGCCACATTGTCCAGGATGTCTCTGTGCCCGTTGGTGTTGGGGGTGGACTTTACTATAACCACCGGCCCCAGTCCTTCCCAGCAGAACCCAACCTCCCCCTTTCACCCATAACAGAACCTCCTCCAAACCTCACTGTTGGGACGATGTCGTCACATAGAAGCCGCTCTCCAGGCAACCGCCACACCCAAGTGCCGCCATCTGATCGGATGATGGTGTCCTGTGATTCATCCACAACACTTGCTTTCACTCACTTACAGTCCGTCGCTCCGAGCCCCATCACAGACGCCTCTCCTAATACTGACCATTGTGTACCTGATGGTGTGAGACCCCAGAGACGTTGCTGCCCTTCTGCTGCCGCCTCTCTGTGTCTTGGGGCCTCATCTGGAGGCATTGAATGAGTTTTCCGTCACTCGGGGTCTTTTCATGATCTGGCCCTTATATTTATCTCTTTTATGTATTTGTCGCTGGAGATGCATCACACGGCGTCTGTCCCCACCATGAGCGCATTATTGTGAAGCCGCGTCCATCGGCTCTCCGTGTCGAGCCGCAGTTCGGCAGCATTTTTCGCACTGTTTTCTTTACTAATAATGTGGAGATCCTCTTGACCGACGCCCAAATCCTAATAACCTTCCGGCCCCCGCATGCGATCGGGACGCTGCCTTTGTTGCCGCACGAGGGTTGGTGCCCGGGGAAGCTTGAGCAGGCGTCCGCTCTCCATGAACAGCCACTTGAAGGAACAATCACCGTGTACTTAGCAGGATAACGTCACGCACTTACGCAGTAATTAATCCTCAGCCGCCGACCAGATCCTTCACAGCAGAACTTCACACCTGAGTCCAGGAGGAGAGCATTATGGACAGAGCAGCGAAACCGCCGACCACTGATTACACTGCATCTACTGAACCCAACGGGAGGGGTGATATATAGTGTATATAAGAGGATCCTACACAGCAACTCCACAGACCAGAACTTATATCAGTATTGGAGTGTTATAAGAGGAGTGGCTGATATCACATATATGATGTCTCTGGGGGTTATATCAGTGCCAGAGCGTTATAAGAGGAGCGGCTGATATCACATATATGATGTCTCTGGAGGTTATATCAGTACTGGAGCGTTATAAGAGGAGTGGCTGATATCACATATATGATGTCTCTGGAGGTTATATCAGTACTGGAGCGTTATAAGAGGAGTGGCTGATATCACATGTATGATGTCTCTGGAGGTTATATCAGTACTGGAGCGTTATAAGAGGAGTGGCTGATATCACATATATGATGTCTCTGGGGGTTATATCAGTGCCAGAGCGTTATAAGAGGAGCGGCTGATATCACATATATGATGTCTCTGGAGGTTATATCAGTACTGGAGCGTTATAAGAGGAGTGGCTGATATCACATATATGATGTCTCTGGAGGGTATATCAGTACTGGAGAGTTATAAGAGGAGCGGCTGATATCACATATATGATGTCTCTGGAGGTTATATCAGTACTGGAGCGTTATAAGAGGAGTGGCTGATATCACATATATGATGTCTCTGGGGGTTATATCAGTGCCAGAGCGTTATAAGAGGAGCGGCTGATATCACATATATGATGTCTCTGGAGGTTATATCAGTACTGGAGCGTTATAAGAGGAGTGGCTGATATCACATATATGATGTCTCTGGAGGTTATATCAGTACTGGAGCGTTATAAGAGGAGTGGCTGATATCACATGTATGATGTCTCTGGAGGTTATATCAGTACTGGAGCGTTATAAGAGGAGCGGCTGATATCACATGTATGATGTCTCTGGAGGTTATATCAGTACTGGAGTGGTATAAGAGGAGCAGCTGATATCACATATATGATGTCTCTGGAGGTTATATCAGTACTGGAGCGTTATAAGAGGAGTGGCTGATATCACATATATGATGTCTCTGGGGGTTATATCAGTACTGGAGCGTTATAAGAGGAGTGGCTGATATCACATGTATGATGTCTCTGGAGGTTAGATCAGTACTGGAGCGTTATAAGAGGAGCGGCTGATATCACATGTATGATGTCTCTGGAGGGTATATCAGTACTGGAGAGTTATAAGAGGAGCGGCTGATATTACATGTATGATGTCTCTGGAGGTTATATCAGTAGTGCAGTGTTATAAGAGGAGCATCTGATATCACATATATGATGTCTCTGGAGGCTATATCAGTACTGGAGCATTATACGAGGAGCGGCTGATATCACATATATGATGTCTCTGGGGGTTATATCAGTACTGGAGCGTTATAAGAAGAGCCGCTGATATCACATATATGATGTCTCAGGAGATTATATCAGTGCTGGGGCGTTATAAGAGGAGCAGTTGATATCACATATATGATGTCTCTGGAGGTTATATCAGTACTGGAGCGTTATAATATGAGCGGCTGATATCACATATATGATGTCTCTGGAGGTTATATTAGTACTGGAGCATTATAGTTGGAGCAGCTGATATCACATATATGATGTCTATAAGATGAGCGGCTGATATCACATATATGATGTCTATAAGATGAGCGGCTGATATCACATATATGATGTCTCTGGAGGTTATATCAGTACTGGAGCGTTGTAAAAGGAGCAGCTGATATCACATATATGATGTCTCTGGAGGTTATATCAGTAGTGGAGCGTTATAAGAGGAGCAGCTGATATCACATGTATGATGTCTCTGGAGGTTATATCAGTAACCCTAATGAAAAACAAGTGTAGTGGCCCGAAGTCTATATTTCTGGCCCCTCCATAATTGTAATACATGTCATGTCTTCAGCGTGGATGCGCTGTGCAAACTGTCTAGTCTCGTGTTATGTATATTGCACAGCTGCAGCATGTAAGAGGTTAATGTCTGAATGTGGCTGGGATATGTTTGGGAAAGTATCAATTAATGTCCTGTCATGTGGTATGTTACAGTGTTTGAGAGCAAGGTGGGGTCTTCTTCAGTCCATCATCTTCAATAGTTGAGGGATCCTTCAACCCTCCTGTGGTGAAGAGTGATGGAGGAGAAAGAGCGGTATCCTGAGGTTCCCAATGCTAGGAACCATTTGTGAGAGAGAAGAGAGGAATCTAAGTCCTGGGTCAAGTGAGTGTTTGTGGAGTGCTCCTACCCCCATCCTCCTCTGGAGTGTTCCCCTTCCGGAAGTGGCACCATACGGATAACATAGACTGTAGGAGCGGTGTCATCCTGTGCCTCCTCCCTGACCTCACTCAGCGCGGGCCTCATGTCTAGGTGGTCGCTGGGACACCACACAAGCCCTCTCCATAGGAAAGAAGCCTTAGATGTGCCCAGCCTCTCATACTCCACAGAACGCACCTTCACCAGGTCACCCAGGATGTTCCTACATACCGTATCCACGGGGAGGACTTTCAGTTCCGTCAAGATTAAACACCGTGCACTCCAGATGTGGAACCTGACCACTAGGCTAACTAGAAATAAAGTGCAGCGGTCCCTGCCACCAAGACCTCTGAAGGCTCCATAAGCCCACTCCGCATAGGAGAGGTGTTCCAGCTGAGGCCAGCCTATGGAGACCCCTACCCATTGGCATACCTCTGTATTGAAGGAGCACTGAAGCAGGAAATGCTTCCTGGCCCGGGTTGAATTCAGTAAACATAACCCTCCCTCCAAGTCCCAACTTGGGCAGTTCTTGAGCGCCAGGGGCTTCTGGAAATGGGGGAACAGGACTCTTTCATTGAGGAGCCTCCTCGTAAGAGTCCTGATCTCTCAAATCCCAGACCCCACTGGCGTATCAACTTTAGAGCCAAGGTAGCATGAGCTGGGAGATATCTGTGCTGCATGCGAAGGTCCTTCACTCGCCCTCCCAGGTAGATGAATTAAGGGAGCAGGTGTGTTTTGACCAGGCGAAACTTTTTCCCGAAGGGTCAAAGACAAACTCTTCCACTGATTCACCTTCTGAGTGGCACCTTCCAGCCTGTCTACCCAATTTTTCATTGGATAATCCCCCTGGTCAAATTTGAGGCTGAGAACTTTTGCCAAAGTCTGGGGCACCAGAACGGTGTCTGGGAGATCAAACATAGGATTCTCCTTCCTAACCAGAGACTCTCACACTTATCCCAATTGGCCGTGGACCTGGATGCCTCCAAGTAGCAGTCCACCTCCAACAACACAATCTCTGCCTTCCATCTCAAGGACATGAAGAGCGTGACATCATCGGCGTACGTTACCACTCTTGAAGAGGCTCCCGGAACCGCCCCGGTCCATCCCGATCCCTGCTATAGGTCCACAATCAACCCTCCTAAGTAAAAAATCTATCATAAAGACATACAACAGGGGACTTAGAAGACAGCCTTGACGGATGCCGGACCCCACCTCAAAAGACTGGCCAAACCAAACATTACCAGTGGGAAAGACCTCCCCACAATATTTGAAGCCAGTTGACAAACACACCTTGGCAGAACGTATCTCAGAAGGACTGAGCAGAGGTACTCATGATTAAGCCGATCAAACGCTTTTGCCTGATCCAGGGACAGCAATCAATGAAAATCAAAGGCCGCAAATGTAGCCGTATCTGACTTAATCAATGCCAGCGTCAGCGGAGTGGGTGCCGCCATCATGAGTAATTAAATTAGATGGCTTTCTTCCTCACACCCGCTTCTGCGGGCTCAGAGGAAAGCCCCTTGCTTCTTTTTTTAAAAACGTTGTGTCTATAGCAGAGGATGCCCGACCCTGTCTCCAGGTTATAGAGTAGCGCCCTCTCCATAAGGAACGTCGCCTCCATGAGAAGGAGACTTGGCGCCCCTCCCTGACCCGTTCTTTGCCCTAGGAACCTTCCCATTTGAATACCCCTCAGGAGAGGAGGAAGAGATGTCTCGGAGGGCTCGGAACCTATTGCAGAGTCCAACTGGAGGTCAGCAGGCTTTTCCTTCCAGTACTTGGCCCGGGGTGGGAGAAGATCTTGAATTCCCCCTTTCATTTCCTCCTCATGGCACCTAGCCATACGCCTTTTCTCTAACACCTCTTGCCTTCCCCATCCACACTTTCATAGTGGGAGGAATCTGCAGAGTTGGTCTCCTCCCTCTGGATGCTCCTGACCTCCTCATCTAACTCGCTGTCGCTCAAAGCCTCAGCAGCTAGATTTGCTTCTGGAACAGAGGCCACCATCGACCCACCTACCACGTGGGCTCCTGTCAGCTCCCTGCTCCGTCTGCGCTTCTCCTGATGCCTCTGCAGAGCTGGCAGTTCTTCCCTGGCCCCTGAGGTCCCTCACACAACGCCCTCCCTACAGCCCGGAGATAAGGAGAACCCACTCCCTCCAGCAGTGACATTGGCATAACTCCTACCTGATGTTGTCGCAGTTGGAGGGGCGACTGGACTCCGACCCCTCTTGCTTTATGACACTGCCAACCCATGAACCTCCACTCAAACCTGTATCCACTGGTGTGGCATCACATACCAGAGGTACCCGAAGGCTCAGCAACAACAGAGTCACCACCACCCCCAGCATCCTCTCCTTCATCCGCAGCACTCCCAGCATTCTCTCACATCCACTTCTTTGGCTGGACCATCTGGGCTTTGGGTCTTGGCCTCTCCAGAAGTAGATGGTAACACCTCAGGATTTTCGTTTTCATTCTTGTTTTTATTTTTCACTTTCTCTTTTTGGCCTCTGCATCACTGGAGCCCGGGACCCTACTTGGCCAGCACCCCCCTCCGCATTACAGGCCCCGCTTGCAACATTGCTTGGTGCCCATTGCCACTTTCCTTGCCATCACCTCGGTCACCTCCAGCCATACTGGCCTTTCCTGCACCCTTCTTCCTGACCTCTCTGTCCCCATTACCAACTAACACTTGGACAGGGGGTCTGACCAGTCTGGCCCTTTCTTCCAAACCCCCACTCCCGGCCAGGGGGCTGGGGGAAGGTTGGCTCCACAGCTCCTGGGGCTTAGCTGTGTCCAGTGGGGGTTGAAACTTTAGATGCGTGGATAGAGAGGATGCGGGCTCTGAGGGGTCGATGCCTGCAGCCCTCCACCTGTATCATGCTGGCACCAGAGACGGGCTCATTTCACTGCATTCTCTCCACTTTTCCGGGCAATGCCAGCGCCCTGCCCCTCGTATCTGCTGGACGAGTGCCACCACCACAAGGGAAAGACTGGGGCCCCTTATCTGCTCCTCCGCTATCAGCAGCTTTTCACCTGATTCTGCCACCTACGTAGAACATGAGCAATGCCGTCCCTCTGCCAAAGTGTAGCACCAGTGCCCATGCAAACACAACCTGTCACGCAGCTCGCACTGACGTGCGATACGGGAAAGATACGGTATCTGCTGCGGAGATAAGTGCAATGAACAGAAAGTTCATGATGACACAACTGTATAGGACTATAATGGGTCCAGTGGGGATGGGGCCACGGCGGCCGGCAAAAGAAGGGACCAGAATCTGCACCTCCCAGACACAAACCCTCTGGAGTTTAGAAAGGGGAGGAGCCAAAAGTAAATGATCTGAATGTTATAAAAGATCCTGTGAGCGATGGAAGGAACCACAACAGCAAAGAAAGGAAGATCTTGCTACTGTGATGTCACATAGTGTAGTGCGAGAAGGTTTGGTACCGTGTTAGCCAGAAGAGTAAAGTGTGATTGTTCTCAGTGAGAGAAACCAAGTCATCTTGTAGATATGAGACCTTGTAATGGCCAAGAAAATACATGATGTTACATGATGATAGTGCAGTGATGTCATCCATCAGTGATGTCACAGATCTCTATGTACAGACCAGTCTGGAGCCTTTTCATCCAGCTCTCAACTGTTTGTGCTGCTGCCATATCCTTCCTCTTCATTTACTACTTCTGCTTCCCCCTCCACAACACAGACTGTCAGTGCAGATGCTGCTGTAATCACAGGACTAAAAGACGGTGCCCAGTGCTGATGTCCTCTCCACGCTGAGGTCATCAGTTAATGGTTCCAGTTATGGCAGCGCCATGGTGACCAATGCTGATGTCGGCTCTACACCGACAGGTCACCAAGTGTAATGTCTATAGTTTTACCTTGGGAATGATTCAAAGTTTGGATTCAGCAGCCTGAGAGTCATACAGCAGCCTGTAGGCAGGAGCCCCAGCTGAGGTTGGTCTTCATGACTGGCGTGGACCTGAGTGGGTGCCCACTCTCTAGAAGACATATACCCCTCCCCCCACAATCCAGTGCTTAGTACTTAATGACCGCTCTGTATTAGGGCAAAAACTGAACAAAAATGTGCACAAAAATGGCAGCGCTTGCGTGTTTCAGATGCACCGTGGCACCACGACTAGGGATGCGTGAGGAGTCTGAAATGTAAAGCTGCTGCCATTTCTCTGGAAGCTCAGGTGTTTAGGTGTTCTTTTATCCAGAGCGCTGGATCATGTTTTGCCTTGTCATGCCGGCCCTAAATAGTACTAGTGCCCACCTTTATGCTCCATACAGTACCAATGCCCCACAAATAGTGCTCCCACACAGTATTAGTGCCCTCTTATGCCCCCGCACAGGAATAGCGCCCCCTCTGTGCCCCCACACAGGAATAGCGCCCCTCTGAGCCCCCGCACAGGAATAGTGCCCCCTCTGTGCCCCCGCACAGGAATAGCACCCCTTCTGTGCCCCCGCACAGGAATAGCGCCTCCTCTGTGCCCCCGCACAGAAATAGCGCCCCCTCTGTGCCCCCGCACAGGAATAGCGTCTCCTCTGTGCCCCCGCACAGGAATAGCGCCCCTCTGTACCCCCACACAGAAATAGCGCCTCCTCTGTGCCCCCGCACAGGTAAAGCGCCCCTGCACAGTGGTTTCTCTCTTGTACCGGCTCCTGAAAACATCTTCATTTCTTGTACTGAAGAATAACTGCAAAAAAGTCTCCTGACAGCAGTCTGTAGTCTGACTCCTCCCACACATGTGACTGATACGCTCATGACATTATCAAGGGTCCTTCACTCCTCCTGCAGCCCTCCTATGCATGTGACTGGTCACATGACCATTACATGGAAGGTCCTTCTGCCAATTAGGTATTGGTGTTGTCCCCTGATTATGGCAGCCGACACTCCACACGCAGAGGTCTGTCAGCAGCCATCAGACAGTGGCACCCGATAAGCCCCCCAAATCACCTGCAAGACAAGTGGGGTTGTTTTGGGGCCCATTATTGTGTTAGAGCTTGGGGCCCCGGAGGATCCTCTGCTACTGATGGCCTACAGAACCAAGAAAGGGAGACGAGGTGCAGATAGCACATATGTTCCTCCAGACGTCTGATAATCCAGAATAGAGAGCAGGATCCCCCTGATTGTCCGCCGTTGGATGCGCTGATCGCTTTCTCACGTTTAATGTTCATTTTTGTCAAGTAGAAGAGGAATAACGGGCGGAAATAGCGGGAGTTGTGATATTTACCTCTTGGGGCCCGCTTCTTCAGACTTGGGTTATGTAACAGGAATCGTCTCTTCGGCCTCGGACAATAAGTGGTTAATGGTAAATAAGATCCTAATCTCCAGATCGCGCTGCCATCTTCATCTGCTCCTCATGTGACTTCCTCTAAGATGGTCTGCTCCAAGTGTCCATGAGGTTCTAGAACTCTCTCCTGGCCTGGGCCCCAGGGGGCCACACACCTGGGCTGTGGTCTTGAGGGCCCTTGTCTTCCATGGCTGCTGGACCCTACGGGACCCTGATAGAATCCGCTCACCGATGAATGGCGCAAATCCTGAATATGGTGGAGGAGAAGGTGTGACTGTGCCTCCCGGGCGCCGGGGTCGCCTCTGCTGCAGGTATAGACTCCAACGCTATAAGTAACGGGGTCGGTGCCGCGCTTCCCCTCTGGCTGACGATATCGTGCCGTGTCCGTTCGCACGTTCTGGTTTTCGGCGCGGCTTCTTTTGACGAACTGAATGTAATCCATGTGGATGTTGTAGGCTCATTCACATGCACAAGACTCAGCGCAGATTGTTGTCCATTGTAAGCAGCGTGTTCGTGTACTCCACGCGGGAAGGACGGCTCTGGCGCGGATCTGCGACAACTACAGCAATCTGAGGGTCAGTTACATGTCTTGTATCGGGGCTCCGCAGCGTTGTGTGAGCTGTGATGGCGGCCGTACTGGTTGTCGCCCGGCTTTCCTAGGGACAGAAGAACTTAACAGAGAGGGACTCCTAGGTGGATGGACCTCAGTAGCGGCTCCGGCGCACCAGCGTACTCGGCCTGCGTCTTTCGCTCGTGTGAATAAGCTCCATATCTCAGCAGCTGCGCTGGGTGCGTTGTCCCCTCTTGAATTGTTCTTTGAGATCGCTGCGTATTTACGCGCACAAAGACGGCGCCATTGATTTAACGTGTAAATATGCAGCCAATGCTTGTATTATGCGCATTCACTTCGTATTCGCGCAATACCATTGATGTTAGCGGGCTCTTCCATAATTCGGACCAAAGTAGGACACGCTGCAATTTTTTTAATATTCAAAAAAAAAAGTATGCTTGAATACCCAATGCAGGTCCGTGGGGTTTCAGTGCTGCGTATTACGTGTGTAAGAAATACGCTTTTTATGCGCCGGACGAATACGCTTGTGCGAGGCGCAGGGCTTCATTCACATCTACTTTGGGGGCTCCTTTCACCGACTCCAGCGAAGCTCCAGCACAAAATCCTGGATGAACTGCGCTATTTCATCAAGGAGATGCCAGAGGGCGTGCGGGTGCCGGACGGACAGCTGTAGGTCAGTGATGGCGTCCGGCGCAGTTTGGGTCTCGCATGTAGCGGATCCACCACTTCCAGCTTTCCGTGTTTGGCTCCTAGGACAGCTAGACAGCACAACCTGCAAGCTCCGCCGTCCCCGGGCCCTTACTGGATCTTATATGTTAGGGGGACATATTGGGGGGACGCATTATAGGGCACACGTATGGGGGCGGCGCGCCCTGATATATTCGCATTCCCTCCTCGGTAATTATCTGATAAGCGGCAGAACATCCTGATTTCTCGTCTTAAGTCAAACATAATTAAATCCCCGAGGCTGGAGACACATGAAGTTCTCTTGTCTGCCGTCCAAGCCCTCCGGTCGGAGGAGTCTTTGCTGTGGGTCGGGGCTGATGCTTGGTGGTATCTTCTGGGGCAATTCATAAATGGTCCTGCGGGGCGCTGCGCGCCAGGCAGGCGTGTCAGGACCTGCGACGAGTCTTTCATGTCTTGCTGAGTGCGTTGGAGGGTGCCAACAATTTGCGGTGAGAGATCAAAAGGCTTACGAGATGGCAGTCACGAAAAACAAGGAGCCGGGTCCTCCCACGTGCGCCGCAGCGTGTGTGTCACCTCGCTCCCCATTGGCTCCTGGGCGGGACGGGCCTTTAAAGTCGTCTGTCACTGAAATGTCACAAGAGCGAAGAACAAAACCGTAACACGCACACACGTGCGCAGAGCGGCCCTTACAGCAGGGGCCCCACCCAGCAGAGGAGAGGTGGTCCTACCTAGGAGCTCCTTGCATCAATGTCTATTCTCCCTGTCAACAGGGAAGATGACAGAAACACGCGAGGCGCGGAGCGCGAATCAGACGCACGGACTCCTCTCCGATCTCACCGCTCTCTATGAACTTGTTCTATCAGGTCTGTGGCCTCCACTGCTGTCCTCCGTCTACCACCCCGACCCTCAACGCCATATGGCGGGCGAGTGCCAGTAGGGATCATTATGTGCAACAAGTCCGGTTTTGGTTCTAGTATGTGGAATATGAAAATGTATCTCGCGTAGCGCCATAAATATGAAATGTTGGGAAACCGATACGACGGGCCGGCTGCACGCAGGCGTTCGCCTTCCAGGCCACAAGTGAACCGTATAGGGAAAAGTGATGATGTCATCATGTCATGTGACCACATTCAGGAGTCATCTGCTCCGTCTTCCTAACCGCTGTCGCCACAAGGCACTTGCTGCGGGCCAATACTGGCCAAAGGAACGCGGACACTAACCTAACGCCCAAAAGGTCAGTCCGCCCCATAATCCTCTACATTCAGAAATACGGATGCTAAAGAGCAGCTGCATTACTGGCGTTTGAATGATGTAAAGATTCGTCCACAGGCTGACACCAGCGGACAGTAGCTGTACATGTGATGATGATACAAGGGCTTCTTATTTTCACTTGACCCCTATGAGGTTTAAAGGGGCCGTGCACACACATCTGAGCAGAGATCCAGGGATAGAAGGTGCGCTGAGCTCATACTGCCACATTACACGTACAGCGCCCTGCAGGCGTTAATTACCAGGAAGCGCCATTGTCACTTTTGTTGCTCCACTTTGAAGTCTCAGAACTGAGATTGTCAAATGTTCTAGCGAGCCTTCATGCCCACCTGTTGGTCCATGTAGAAGGTCCTTAAAGGGGTATTCTGGAACTTGACTTTACTTTCTCTATTGATGACTGACAAGTCATCAATAGATGATCGCCGGGGTCCCGCTGCTCTCATCCACACTGATCAGCTGAGTCCCAGTGCCGCTGTCATATAGATAATGCTGACCACAGCGCAGCGGCAGCGGGTTGGTACTGCAGTGCAACTCCCATTGAAGTCAACACAATAACAATCCGCTGCGGCTGCGCTGTGGTCGGCCTTTTCTGCTTCCTCTGCTGACTATAGCGACAGCGGCAGCGGAAATCAGCTGATCAGCAGGGATCTGAGTGGCGGTTCCCCGCGGATTCTGTGGATGACCCTTTCAGTGATCAATAAATTTAGCAAAGTCATGGAATACCCCTTTAGGACAGGAGCTCTGCAGATGGGGCTGATGCAAAATCATGTACACATCCAGTGATACAAAGAAATGTATCACACAGATACTAAAGCACTCACTCTCCTCTTCTTCACTCTTCTTCTCATCACTCTCCTCCTCATCACTTTCTTCCTCTCTCCTCCTCATCTCCCTCCACTTCCTCACTCTCTTCCTCCTTACTCTCCCCATTCCTTACTTTCCACCTCTACACCTTCCTCCTTCTCACCCTCCACCTGCTCACTCTTCTTCGCCTTACCCACCCTCCTTACTCTCCTCCTTCTCAATCTCTTTCATATTCTCCCCCTCCCCCTCCTCCTTCTCACCCTTCTTCTCCTCACTCTCCTCTTCACCCTCTATAGTCTCTTCTTCCTTACCCTCCTCCTCATTACTCTCCTCCCCCTCCAGTCTCCTTGTTTTCACCCTCCTCATCACTCTCCTCCTCCTCTACAATGTTCCTAGCTGTATTTTGGACAATAACATATACATGATGATGACTTTATTGATGGGTGTGAAGTTATAACAAGCGGAGCTTCATTCATAGTGACCTCATAAAGAGTTCTTCTCCCTAAAATCAAACAGCCCTAACCACAAGTGTCTGAGTGTGAGGGCGCTGAAGGCTATATAGACATTTGTAACCATTTTATTTTGGCTCCAAAGCTTCTAAAGATAAACAGAAATGAAACAAACTGGCAAATAATCTTAATAATAAACCTGCCGTTATGAGTATACAGCTCCTGTACAGACCTATGAGTTCTCCACAACTGCAGACCACAAACCCTGTGTAGTCATGTGTTACTCGCTTTCAGTTCTGTACTTCCTAAATGTTAGCAAGAAGGAGGGGACACATGACCGGAGAATCTGACTACATGGGGTCTGTTTGTAGTCTGTTACCATGGAGATGCATAGCTCTGCACTGGAGCTGTTTACACAAGATGGGAGGAGAATCTATTTGTAAGTTTGTTTCTTTTTTAATCTCAGCTGCAGTGAAGCAATAAACAATGTAGCAGGTGTGGCGCTACCCTTTACTGCTTCTAATCAGCTGTGTTTGTTACACTGGTTTCTATGGATACTGAGCAGCAACCAATATGGCCACCGTCATATCAATTAGTAGTCAGAATCTCAACATAACCAGATTTGCCCTTTAGGGGGGTAGAAACACGGGGTGACAACTAAATGGAAACCAGGATCCGTGGCAGCCGGTAAACCTGGTCCGATACTAGAGCCCATCAGATGGCCCACGAGATCTGAGCTAACATGTTCTAGACCTGTGTGGCCAAGGAGGAGATACACAAGAGGCCGCATACACTTAGAGGAGGGGACAAACGCTCTTCAAGTCCTTCAGCCGTGTGCAGAATATCACCTAGAAAATGGGGGTCATCTGCTGGGACACATCTGGCCGTGATCTGCAGTACCCATAATCATTGGTGGATACTTATCATGTGATCGCTGGTGGATACTTATCATGTGATCATTGGTGGATACTTATCATGTGATCGCTGGTGGATACTTATCATGTGATCGCTGGTGGATACTTATCATGTGATCGCTGGTGGATACTTATCATGTGATCGCTGGTGGATACTTATGTGATCATTGGTGGATACTTATCATGTGATCGCTGGTGGATACTTATCATGTAATCATTGGTGGATACTTATCATGTGATCGCTGGTGGATACTTATCATGTAATCATTGGTGGATACTTATCATGTGATCGCTGGTGGATACTTATCATGTGATCATTAGTGGATACTTATCATGTGATCATTGGTGGATACTTATCATGTGATTGCTGGTGGATACTTATGTGATCATTGGTGGATACTTATCATGTGATCATTGCTGGATACTTATCATGTGATCATTGCTGGATACTTATCATGTGATCATTGGTGGATACTTATCATGTGATCGCTGGTGGATACTTATCGTGTGATCATTGGTGGATACTTATCATGTGATCATTGGTGGATACTTATCATGTGATCGCTGGTGGATACTTATCGTGTGATCATTGGTGGATACTTATCATGTGATCATTGGTGGATACTTATCATGTGATCGCTGGTGGATACTTATCATGTGATCGCTGGTGGATACTTATCATGTGATCGCTGGTGGATACTTATCATGTGATCACGCTGGATACTTAGATTGCAGATATATAACATTTCTTGCGCCGCTCTACGATCTGTTCGCACCCGGCAGGCTTCTTGCAGTCATTTCTCAGCTCCCTTCCGTCCATCTGATGGGTTGTGACTGCAGCATTTGCAGGGATTCCTGTAAACTTCATTAATGGATTTGAAGTCATGTGAGTATATTCTTCAGCTTACACTTGGAGCTGGCAGAGCTGACCCGTGGTGCTCTCAAGAGGCTCTGCAGCAGATGCAGCCTGCATGGCACCAGTCATGGATCCGGCATCATAAACTCTTCAGTTCTCTGAAGTGAAGGCCATTAAATGGAGCGGATTGTTGCTAAATTTAAGTCCCCAAGCCCTGGGGCAGACGGCGGTGGACACAGCGGCGCTCACGTGGATCCACAGCCTGCAGGATTTATACCGTGGGCTTGTCTCTGACTAAGACGTTTGCTCCATAAGAAATGAAACACGATTTCCTTCCCAATCTGGTCCAGTCACTTTCTAATCATAGAGCCTGGAAAAGTTAGGGCGGTTCCTTGGAGAGGTGCCCGGGCTGCAGATGTTCCTGCATGAAGGCTCATGAGATCGCTGCACGTGGGGTGACCCGCAGGAAGCACCTTCCATCTGACCTAGAATTCTCTGCACCCATAGACGCCCTGACCTACAAGGCACAGACAGTGGGACACCACAGACATAGAGGTGAAGGTTGGGGCAGATGGAGAGGCATCAGAGGTCATGGGACCCTCACCGACAATGCCATCATCTCATTTATATCTCTGGGATACTTTGGGGGTTCTTTACAGGACCTTCAAAATGCGTGCTGCATATGACCAAGGGTCTCTGGGGTCACAGGTCCCCTGATAGTCCTCCCTGACATCAACTGATCCAACGGCAAGCAATAGTGATGAAAGACCCAACTTCCCTATTATTCCCACCGAGACCATCAGTCTTAGGGAGCAACCTTCTCATGTCTCTGCACACCCCACAGTTACATTCTTTACTGCTCCCTCTGCACCCCCTATAGCTACACCGCTGACTGCTCCCACTGCACTACCTATAGATCCACACCTAACTTCTCCCACTGCACCCCTATAGCTACACCGCTGACTGCTCCCTCTGCACCCCCTATAGCTACACCACTACCTGCTCCCTCTTCACCCCTATACCTACACCGCTGACTGCTCCCACTGCACTCCTTATAGCCACACCGCTGACTGCTCCCACTGCACTCCTTATAGCCACACCGCTGACTGCTCCCACTGCACTCCTTATAGCCACACCGCTGACTGCTCCCACTGCACTCCTATAGCCACACCGCTGACTGCTCCCACTGCAACCCCTATAGCAACACCGCTGACTGCTCCCACTGCACCCCTTATAGCTACACTGCTGACTGCTCACACTGCACCCCTATAGCCACACCGCTGACTGCTCCCACTGCACCCCCTATAGCTACACTGCTGACTGCTCCCACTGCAACCCCTATCGCTACACTGCTGACTGCTCCCACTGCACCCCTTATAGCTACGCCGCTGACTGCTCCCACTGCACCCCTTATAGCTACACCACTAACTGCTCCCTCTTCACCCCTATAGCTACACCACTGACTGCTCCCACTGCACCCCTTATAGCTACACTGCTGACTGCTCCCACTGCACCCCTTATAGCTACACTGCTGACTGCTCCCACTGCACCCCTATAGCTACACCACTAACTGCTCCCTCTTCACCCCTATAGCTACACCGCTGACTGCTCCCACTGCACTACCTATAGCTCCACACCTAACTTCTCCCACTGCACCCCTATAGCTACACCACTGACTGCTCCCACTGCACCCCTTATAGCTACACTGCTGACTGCTCCCACTGCACCCCCTATAGCTACACCGCTGACTGCTCCCTCTTCACCCCTATAGCTACACCGTGACTGCTCCCACTGCACCACCTTTGGCTACACACCTAACTTCTCCCACTGCACCCCTATAGCTACACACCTAACTTCTCCCACTGCACCCCTATAGCTACACCGCTGACTGCTCCCATTGCACCCCCTATAGCTACACTGCTGACTGCTCCCACTGCACCATATATAGCTATATCGCTGACTGCTCCCACTGCACCCCCTATAGCTACACTGCTCACTGCTTCCACTGCACCCCCTATAGCTACACACCTAACTTCTCCCACTGCACCCCCTATATCTACACTGCTGACTGTTCCCACTGCACCCCCTATACCTATACTGCTGACTGCTCCCTCTGCACCCCCTATACCTATACTGCTGACTGCTCCCTCTGCACCCCCTATACCTATACCGCTGACTGCTCCCACTGCACCCCCTATATCTATATTACTGTCTGCTCCCACTGCACCCCCTTTAGCTACACACCTAACGTCTCCCACTACACCCCTATACCTACACCACTGACTGCTCCCATTGCACCCCCTATAGCTACACCACTAACTGCTCACACTGCAACTCCTATAGCTACACCACTGACTGCTCCCACTGCACCCCCTATATCTACATTGCTGACTGTTCCTACTGCACCCCCTATAGCTAGACACCTAACCTCTCCTACTGCATCCCTACAGCCACACCGCTGACTGCTCCCTCTGCACCCCTATAGCCACACCGCTGACTGCTCCCTCTGCACCCCCTATAGCCACACCCCTGACTGCTCCCTCTTTCCCCCCTATAGCCACACCGCTGACTGCTCCCTCTGCACCCCCCATAGCCACACCCCTGACGGCTCCCTCTGTACCCCCTATAGCCACACCCCTGACTGCTCCCTCTGCACCCCCTATAGCTACACCACTGACTGCATATTCTGCATCCCCTATAGCTACATACCTAAATTCTCCAACTGCACCCTTATACCTACACTGCTGACTGCACCCTCTGCACCCCCTATACCTATACTGCTGACTGCTCCCTCTGCACCCCCTATACCTATACTGCTGACTGCTCCCTCTGCACCCCCTATACCTATACCGCTGACTGCTCCCTCTGCACCCCCTATAGCCACACCCCTGACTGCTCCCTCTGCACCCCCTATAGCCACACCCCTGACTGCTCCCTCTGTACCCCCTATACCTATACCGCTGACTGCTCCCTCTGCACCCCCTATACCTATACCGCTGACTGCTCCCTCTGCACCCCCTATAGCCACACCGCTGGCTGCTCCCTCTGCACCCCCTATAGTTATACCGCTGACTGCTCCCTCTGTACCCCCTATAGCTACACCGCTGACTGCTCCCTCTGTACCCCCTATAGCTACACCGCTGACTGCTCCCTGTTCACCCCTATAGCCACACCCCTAACTGCTCCCTCTGCACCCCTATAGCCACACCGCTGACTGCTCCCTCTGCAACCCCTATAGCCACACCACTGACTGCTCCCTCTGCACCCCTATAGCCACACCACTGACTGCTCCCTCTGCACCCCTATAGCCACACCACTGACTGCTCCCTCTGCACCCCTATAGCCACACCACTGACTGCTCCCTCTGCACCCCTATAGCCACACCGCTGACTGCTCCCTCTGTACCCCCTATAGCCACACCGCTGACTGCTCCCTCTGCACCCCCGGTAGTTATGGTCCTGGCAGTAATGTAAAATCTCATTTTATTTGCAGGACAGAATTCGATAATTGATGCATTTTTCGCATCGGTTAGGAGTTTCTCTAGTTTTGCTACTGATGAGCTGGGAGTCCGGGGCGCGAGGTTCCAGTTCTGCTTCCACAAGGCCTCCAATGACCGTTCCATGCAGAAGTGTGCGGGATCTGTTCACATGTCACCTCCGGGATCTCTTGGCCGCGCTCCTGATCTTTATTTACTTTCTCAGGTCCTAGAAAGGATGTGATTCACTCAGGGCTCGACCTGCCGAAGGTGGAGCGCGCTGATTGTTATAATTATTTCCCTCTCAACTTTCAATTTCTTGGACAATTAAGACTAGAAATTAAAGTGTCTTGGAAAAATCTAATATTGTCACCTGACTGGGGGGGGGGGGGGGGGGGGGGGCACCTGCCGCTACTGAGCTCTGCTACATCTCTGCACTGCGGAGTCAAAAGTCCGCTGCAACAGCGCTGAGAAATGTCCATATAGTCCTGCAGGCAGTGCATGTGAGCAGCTGCAGCACCGCAGCAGCGTTATAGGAGGAGCGGCTGATATCAGTCACATATATGTCATCCCTGTGGGTTATATCAGCACTGGAGCATTATAAGAAGAGCGGCTGATATCACATATATGTCGTCTCTGGAGGTTATATCAGTACTGGAGCGTTATAAGAGGGGCGGCTGATATCACATATATGATGTCTGGAGATCATATCAGTACTGGAGCGTTATAAGAGGACCAGCTGATATCACATATATGATGTCTGGAGATTATATCAGTGCTGGAGCATTATAAGAGGACCAGCTGATATCACATATATGATGTCTGGAGGTTATGTCAGTGCTGGAGTGTTATAAGAACAGCGGCTGATATCACGTATATGATTTCTCTGGAGGTTATATCAGTACTGGAGTGTTATAAGAACAGCGGCTGATATCACATATATGATGTCTCTGGAGGTTATATCAGCACTGGAGTGTTATAAGAGGAGCATCTGATATCACATATATGATGTCTGGGGGTTATATCAGCACTGGAGCATTATAAGAAGAGCGGCTGATATCACATATATGATGTCTCTGGGGGTTATATCAGTCCTGGAGCATTATAAGAGGAGAGGCTGATATCACGTATATGATGTCTGGAGATTATATCAGTGCTGGAGCGTTATAAGAGAAGCCGCTGATATCACATATATGATGTCTGGAGGTTATGTCAGTGCTGGAGCGTTATAAGGGATGTACAGCTATGTACCATACCCACACATCGCAGCCAGAGTCTGCTCTACTCTATACACCATATCTGCACACCCCAGCCAGTATCTGCTCCTCCCTGACTTTGTCCCCATTCTGGGATCACATTTACTAGATGTTGTTGACAGAAGGAAAACAAGTTGCTTCATTCCAGCTGAAGTCGTCTAGTAAACCGGTTCTTACGGCTCGGTTGGATTTCACCCACGCACTAATGAATACTTGTAAGGGATTAGAGCAGTTATCTGCCCTGCTCCTCGCTGCACGGTGCCAGTGTGCCCAGCTTCATGACCTACCTGCACCGAGTCCGCACCCCAGGTGGAGGGGGCACACGTCTACATCCAGGTGTGCAGCAGCACTCGCCTCTTACTGCGCAGCAGTGCCAGCCCCGCTACCACATCCCAGGTCTGCCAGCTTTGGCTGGGGGCTGCCGATGGGTCAGTCCAATGAAAAATCACTAGCAAACAGCAGGCCAGCCTTTAAATAGCAGCTGCATCCGCGGTCTGCAACCTGCAGCACTCCAACTCTCTGCAAGGGAATGTCTCTGCCTCTGAATGTAAATAGAAATGTTCCCATTCACAGACAGCAAGCAGAGATCTTATAAATGGGGAGGAAGTGATACACAAGGTCTTTCAGGAAGCTACAGGACTTTCATCATACAGTACAACCCTGAAGCTTTAGTTACAGAAGTGCGTCCGTGTGAACCTGAAAAATCCTGCGTCAGATCTGTAGCGAAATACGCATTTTTTACACTACAAAGTGTGAAGTCAGCAACGGCAACCTGCAGGAAGAATTCACACAAG
The DNA here is from genome assembly GCF_035609145.1 of Eleutherodactylus coqui. Classification (NCBI taxonomy): domain Eukaryota; kingdom Metazoa; phylum Chordata; class Amphibia; order Anura; family Eleutherodactylidae; genus Eleutherodactylus; species Eleutherodactylus coqui. Next base: position 315,071,963 of record NC_089839.1, read on the forward strand.
GCAGGCTGTATGCATGTGTGCTGCGCCAATACTGCAATACGCTGCAGATTCTCCACCCACAAATCCCAGGGGCGTGTCCTGGAGACCGCCAGTGCTAGAGATGGAAGAGGGAGATCCAAGAGCGGAACCAATAGACAAGACAGCAGACAGCCATAGTCTGCTCCATGCCTGGGCATCACTGTGTACCAGCCGCCTACTTCCCATAGACATCAGTGGCCCAATCACCTGCTCCCCATAGACATCAGCGGCCCAGGCACCTGCTACCCTCAGACATCAGCGGCCCAGGCACCTGCTACCCTTAGACATCAATGGCCCAGTCACCTGCTCCCCGTAGACATCAGTGGCCCAGTCACCTGCTCCCCATAGACATCAATGGCCCAGTCACCTGCTCCCCATAGACATCAGTGGCCAAATCACCTGCTTACCCATAGACATCAGTGGCCCAATCACCTGCTCCCCATAGACATCAACGGCCCAGGCACCTGCTACCCTTAGACATCAGTGGCCCAGGCACCTGCTACCCTCAGACATCAGTGGCCCAGTCACCTGCTCCCCATAGACATCAGTGGCCCAGTCACCTGCTCCTCATAGACATCAATGGCCCAGTCACCTGCTCCCAATAGACATCAGTGGCCAAATCACCTGCTTCCCCATAGACATCAGTGGTCCAATCAGCTGCTCCCCTTAGACATCAGTAGTCCAGTCAACTGCTCCCCATAGACATCAGTGGCCCAATCACCTGCCCCCCCATAGACATCAGTGGCCAAATCACCTGCTACCCATAGACAGTGGTAGCCCAGTCACCTGCTCCCCATAGACATCAGTGGCCCAGTCACCTGCTCCTCATAGACAGTGGTGGCCCAGTTACCTGCTCCCCATATAAAGTGGTGGCCCAGTTACCTGCTCCCTATAGATATCAGTGGCCCAGTCACCTGCTCCCCATAGACATCAGTGACCCAGTCATCTGCTCCCCATGCACATCAGTGGCCCAATCACCTGCTCCCTATAGACATCAGTGGCCCAGTCACATCCTCCCCATAGACATCAATGGCCCAGTCACCTGCTCCCCATAGACAGCAGTGGCCAAATCACCTGCTCCCCATAGACAGTGGTGGCTCAATCACCTGCTCCCCATAGATATCAGTGACCCAGTCACCTTCTCCCTATAGACATCAGTTTCGCAGTCACCTGCTCCCCATAGACATTAATTGCCCTGTCACCAGCTCCCCATAGACAGTGATGGCCCAGTCACTTGCTCCCCATAGATATCAGTGGCCCAGTCACCTGCACCCCATAGACATCAGTGGCCCATTCACCTGCTCCCCATAGACATCAGTGGCCCAGTCACCTGCTCCCCATAGACATCAGTGGCCCAGTCACCTGCTCCCCATAGACATCAGTTTCCCAGTCACCTGCTCCCCATAGACATTAATTGCCCTGTCACCTGCTCCCCATAGACATCAGTGCCCAGTCACATCCTCTCCATAGACATCAGTGGCCAAATCACCTGCTCCCCATAGACATCAATGGCCCAGTCACCTGTTCCCCATAGATAGTGGTGGCCCAGTGTCTGCTGTTCCACTTCCTGCTCCTGACATCCTGTCCTGGGCAGGAAGTGGAATAGCAGTGCGGCGTCCCATTGATTTAATTGCTAGTGAAGCCGGTGCTCCCACTTTCTCCCTTGTCCGCTGATGACCACGCCTGGTCCCTTGCACTGGACAGCGGGCCGAACGATCAGCTGATGGACAACCTATCCAGAGGACAGATAATCAGTGGAAAAGAGGGCCGACAACCCCTTCAAAGAGAACATATTGGTAGTCGCCTCACATGGCAGCGCACATGCGATCAGCGGTAAATCACAATCTCGTCGCCTCCTCGACCCCCTCGTATTGGCGGCTGTAATATCCTGTAGTGTGTCACTAATATGTGATTCAGTGCCCATGAAACTATATCCCGTGTATCATAGCTGCTGCAGAGCGTCTCGTGTGAGTGCGGCTGCCTGTCACAACTTGTTCTTACCGCAGATCGCTTCTACAGGGAATTATAATATCACCCGGAATACGACCGAAACGTCAGAAACGAAACACCTCCACTGTCACCTCCAGTCACCCCCAGAAGACGCTGTCACCTCCCGCCACCCCCAGAAGACGCTGCCACCTCCCGCCACCCCAGAAGACGCTGTCACCTCCCGCCACCCCAGAAGACGCTGTCACCTCCCGCCACCCCAGAAGACGCTGTCACCTCCAGTCACCGCCAGAAGACACTGTCACCTCTTGTCACCCCCAGAAGACGCTGTCACCTCCAGTCACCCCCAGAAGACGCTGTCACCTCCCGCCACCCCCAGAAGACGCTGTCACCTCCAGTCACCCCAGAAAACGTTATCACCTCTTGTCACCCCAGAAGACGCTGTCACCTCCCGCCACCCCAGAAGACGCTATCACCTCCAGTCACCCCCAGAAGACACTGTCACCTCCAGTCACCTTCAGAAGATGCTATCACCTCTTGTCACCCCAGAAGATGCTGTCACCTCCAGTCACCCCAGAAGACGCTGTCACCTCCAGTCACCGCCAGAAGACACTGTCACCTCCCGCCACCCCAGAAGAAGCTGTCACCTCCCGCCACCCCAGAAGACACTGTCACCTCCAGTCACCCCCAGAAGACACTGTCACCTCCAGTCACCTTCAGAAGACGCTATCACCTCTTGTCACCCCAGAAGACGCTATCACCTCTTGTCACCCCAGAAGACGCTGTCACCTCCAGTCACCCCAGAAGACGCTGTCATCCCCAGAAGACGCTGTCACCTCCAGTCACCCCAGAAGACGCTGTCACCTCCCGCCACCCCAGAAGACGATGTCACCTCCAGTGACCCCAGAAGACGCTGTCACCTCCAGTCACCCCAGAAGACGCTGTCACCTCCAGTCACCCCAGAAGATGCTGTCACCTCCAGTCACCCCAGAAGATGCTGTCACCTCCAGTCACCCCAGAAAACGCTGTCATCTCCAGCCACCCCAGAAGATGATGTCATCTCCAGTCACCCCAGAAGACGCTGTCACCTCCAGTCACCCCAGAAGATGCTATCACCTCCAGTCACCCCAGAAGATGCTATCACCTCTTGTCACCCCCAGAAGATGCTGTCACCTCCAGTCACCCCAGAAGACGCTGTCACCTCCCGTCACCCCTAGAAGATGCTGTCACCTCCAGTCACCCCAGAAGAAGCTGTCACCTCCAATCACCCCAGAAGACAATGTCACCTCCAGTCACCCCCAGAAGACGCTGTCATCTCCAGTCACCCCAGAAGACGCTGTCACCTCCAGCCACCCCAGAAGACGCTTTCACCCCCAGTCACCCCAGAAGACGCTGTCACCTCCCGCCACCCCAGAAGACGCTGTCACCTCCACTGTCACCTCTTGTCACCCCCAGAAGATGCTGTCACCTCCAGTCACCCCAGAAGACGCTGTCACCTCCAATCACCCCCAGAAGATACTGTCACCTCCCTCCACCCCAGAAGACACTGTCACCTCCAGTCACCCCAGAAGACGCTGTCACCTCCAGCCACCCCAGAAGATGCTTTCACCTCCAGTCGCCCCAGAAGACGCTGTCACCTCCCGCCACCCCAGAAGACACTGTCACCTCCACTGTCACCTCTTGTCACCCCCAGAAGATGCTGTCACCTCCAGTCACCCCAGAAGACGCTGTCACCTCCAATCATCCCCAGAAGATACTGTCACCTCCCGCCACCCCAGAAGACGCTGTCACCTCCAGTCACCCCAGAAGACGCTGTCACCTCCAGTCACCCCAGAAGACGCTGTCACCTCCAATCACCCCCAGAAGATACTGTCACCTCCCGCCACCCCAGAAGACGCTGTCACCTTCCTCCACTCCAGAAGAAACTGTCACCTCCAGTCACCCCAGAAGACGCTGTCACCTCCAGTCACCCCAGAAGACGCTGTCACCTCCAGTCACCCCAGAAGACGATGTCACCTCCCGCCACCCTAGAAGATGCCACAATCCTCTGCTCCTGACTCATAATAGAGTTCATTAGCTGGAGGACCAAATACATACAACAACCGTGATGTCATATGTAGTCAGGATGTAGTGTGATGTCATCACACAATGAGGCCTCGCACTACACAGAGATGAATGCTATATATATATTTATGTTGTATGTAAATCTCACAGAGCGTGATGTAATCGTGAGCCTCCTGTTAGTGCAGATACATCCAGACAATCCTCACACCCCCTCGCTGTCCTACGTGTTATGTTGTGTCCCCCCATTCTGCACTCAGTACCCCATAATGACAAAGTGACAACAGAACAGGAGAAATTGTTGGCTTATATTGATAGGGCCATTACTGCATGCATAGCTGGCCTCCACGCTACCCAAGGGTGCCAGCCTGGTTTATCTCCAAGTGCTTCCAGGTCCGCTTTTAACCAAGGTGCTGCTGTGGGGGACGTGGAGGGGAGTGCTGCTGCGCGAGACGTGGACAGGGGTGCTGCTGCGGGAGGCGTGGAGGGGAGTGCTGCTGCGGGAAACGTGGAGGAGAGTGCTGCTGCGGGGAACGTGGAGGGGAGTGCTGCTGCGGGGAACGTGGAGGGGAGTGCTGCTGCGGGGAACGTGGAGGGGAGTGCTGCTGCGGGAGACGTGGAGGGGAGTGCTGCTGCGGGGAACGTGGAGGGGAGTGCTGCTGCGCGAGTCGTGGAGGGGAGTGCTGCTGTGGGGAACGTGGAGGGGAGTGCTGCTGCGGGGGACGTGGAGGGGAGTGCTGCTGCGGGGAACGTGGAGGGGAGTGCTGCTGCGGGGAACGTGGAGGGGAGTGCTGCTGCGAGGAACGTGGAGGGGAGTGCTGCTGCGCGAGACGTGGAGGGGAGTGCTGCTGCGGGGAACGTGGAGGGGAGTGCTGCTGCGGGGGACGTGGAGGGGAGTGCTGCTGCGGGGGACGTGGAGGGGAGTACTGCAGTACACGGTCAGTCCTGTTCATGTTGCCTTTCATGCTTCTCAGGTGTTGGTCTACAGCGGAGGAGTCGGGGGCACTCCAGTGCCAGTTCCTATAGAAGCGCCAGGAGGAGGAGCGATGGGTCAGGTCCAGGAACAGAACGGCTTCTTCATAATTTCTAGCACGGAGGGGTTCGCCTAGCAGCTGTCATTGTCCAACCCGCAGGCTGAGAGATGAGAGTCATCGTAGCAGCAGTCGGAGTCATTGGTCTTCCCGCCGCCATTCCCCTGTGATGTGCCCACCAGGTGCCGGGCAGCCATTGTGTCAGTTTCCAGTGGGTTCTTTGGCGGGTTGGATTTATCCTCCCTCTTGACAGCTACTTGTATAGATCATCCAGGGGTTAGTTCTTCATACTCACCTCTGGGGCGGCGCAATCCTCACCAGGGCACGTCAGTAAGGTCCGGTTTGTAGGGACTCCTTCCCCTGCTGGGTGTCCCCAACGGGTACTCATCGGTCTGCGAGAATTAGAGATAAGATATGTCGGCAGGAATTTGTAGACAATTGGTCTTTGATTCGCGTGGCTCACGTGACTATAGACAGAGAACGTTCATTTCAGCGCCGTTCCGAGAAGAAGCCGAAGGTAGCAAAGACTAATTGATGTCAGGGTTTCACCACCTTTGCTTATACCCTTAGCCGGTGCTTCCTGGAAAAGGTCTGGAGTTATTCATGTAGACACTATCTTCTGCGCCCACAAGCTGTGCGGAGGGACTGTTGGTGGCGCTACGACGAGGAGTTTTGTCGAAGTTTGGCCTTGTTCTCAGAGATTGGTTGGGCAACTAAGGCCACAGATGTCTGGATGATTTTCATTCTGGCCCAAACAAGCCTCGCTTCTTCCCAGGTAGAGCCACGGCAGCGACTCATGTATCCGGGGCCGTGGCTCAGCCTCCCACAGGAGGCCGCTGGCTCTAGAAAAAGAGGGGCATTGCCATTTTTCACAAATTGCAAGTTTAGGCATCAGTGGTGGAGCATCATGCTAGAAGAGAGGAGGCCGGTCAGGGGGGATGGAAACCAGGCGCCGCTCATCACCGGCCCAATACCATCCCTACGGCCCCCTGCACATTACAAAACGCAATCCTATGCAGACGTCCGTGTGAAAATACACGCGGAAAACAAATGGCGGCACGTTCTATTTCTTTGCGGGACTTGCAGAGGCCCACACAGAAATGTCACTCCTGGCGCACCGGCTTCACTCTGCACATGCGCCGGCTGGGCGGCAGCCGGCATATCACAGAGTCAGAGCCGCAGGAGCAGGTGAGCCGCACTGGTCCCTGCAGGAACGCGGGTCAGATCCCGCTGCGAGAATTCTCATAGGGGATCCGACCCGGCCGTCTGCAGGCAGCCTACACAGAAGCCTGGTGGTGGAGCATCATGCTGGCGGAGGGGACACCGGTCAGGGGAGATGGAAAGCTGAATGGAGCGAAGTACAGAGATAATGACCACTTGATCCAGAGCACAAGCGACCTCAGACCGGGCAGAAGGGTCACCTTCCAACAAGACAGTGACCCTAAGACCCCAGCCAAGACCACCCAGGAGGGGGGACAATTCTGTGAAGGTCCTTGAGTAGCCCAGCCAGAACCCAATGGAACGTCCCTGGGGAGACCTGACAATGGCTGTCCACAGACGGCCCCCATCCAACCTGACAGAGGGCAGAAAACCCCCAAATTCAGGAGTGCAAACCTTGTGGCATCACCAAGAAGACTGGAGGCCGGAGTCACTGCCAGAGGGGGGGCATTTTCTTAAAAATGAAGTGATTCTGGGGTACTGAGTGTAGAATGATGGGGGACATGGGGCCACAGCATAACATGTAAGCCAGTGAGGGGTGTGAGGACTTTCAGGGTGCAGTGGATGTTTGTGCTCATCCGTGTGGCCTCCCCTATAAAGGGGTCATGACATGATCGATGATTATCAACTGTCCACAGGAGGGCGTAACTTTCAAATTGTTGGGGTCCGACTGCTGCGGGATAGCCAAGAACTGGGCTTTGGTGCATCCTGAAGTTAGGGCAGCGGCGGTCACACATGGAGACCCTCGCTCCATTCATTTCAGTGGGACCACCGGAGACAGGTGACAGTGTGAACTCTGCGGCGGTCCCATTGAAATGAAGCCCCGTTCTTCGCTATTTCCCAGCGGTTGGACCCCATCAATCTGAAAGTTACCCCCCATCCTGTGGACTTTCAGTCATGACACAATCCTTTTAATGTCAGGTTTTATCTATAGCTCATTAAAAAAGCCCCGAGGGGCTACGCTCAGCCCCGGGCCCTCCAGGACCTGTATTCAGTGTATTAAAGGGGTGTTACAGGGATTATACTATTGATGACGTATCCTCAGGATAGGGGATCACTCCCGATCAGCTGAGCAAGTGCCTGGTGACTGCATTACAAATACACGGGTCAGAGCGGAAGCCGCTGCTCCGACCCCGATGTAGTGGCCAACGCCTGTAACTGCAGGCTGGGGGCTCTCACTAAAAGCAATGGGAGCTGCACTTGCAGTTACAAGTGTCGTCCACTACATCGGGGTCGGAGCAGCGGCTTCTGCTCTGACCCATGTATTTGTAGTACTCTCAGCGGACACTAGATCAGTCTAGGTCAGTAATAGTAGTTGTGCCTGGAAAACCCCTTTAAGAAGCTCAGTGCAGCCATTATGTATCATGCCATATAGAATCCATATAGTATATCCACATATAGCTGAGAGCAGGATGATACCGCTGCATGGGAGGCGGTGGGCCTGTAACAAGGGGCACAAACTAACAACGTTCCATTGAAGATAAGCGGCTCTGCTGCTCCAATAGTGACAAGGACCTTCCGAGAGGTCACATGACTTTATTCCCTCTGATGTTCTTGCTGCGGCCTGGCAGGCCACTTGGTTCCACTCGTGGATGTCATCACTGCTGACATGCAGAGCTGGGAGAGTGAGGAGGCTAAGCCCCCCCCCCTCATGTGACTCTGCTGTGGCGGCCATCTTGAAAAAAAGAATAGGCGCCTAAAGTGTGTAAAAAGCAGAGGGACACAGCAGTTCGCAGAGAGACTGTGGCGCAGCAGAGCGAAGTCCTAGCTGGCTGGCCTGCCTACTGAAGAGGCGGAGGCTACCAGTAAGGAGAGCGGTCAGCCCAGTGACCAGAGGACCAAGAGCTCCAGGACTAGTCATGGGCTCCTGTAAAGGTCTGCACAGTCGCCACTGCGTCAAGAAAGGAAAGGCCTGCTGTGACGACACCTACAACTGAAGGAGAAGCTAGACAACTAGGGCCAGGGGCCCCGCAGGGCGTAAAAGGAGGGAGTCTCCTTCCCTACTGTTTCCCAGCGGGACCACAAGCATGGAAACCAGTGAAGAGACCGGGCGCTACGGAGAAGCCGATATCCGGTGAAGTGGTTGGGTGCCAGTGACGGTCGCGAGTCCCCGGGTTGTATTAGGGGTAAAATCTCTGGCCAGGGTGGGGGATTTGGACCTCCTGAAGCTAACCTAAAGGGTTAATACTACTGCATGGCATTAATTATGATGCAATTTTAGTGCAGGGCCTTGCTGAGGTATCTTAATAGTCCCCGCCAGGACCCAGGACCCACTACCCACACAGGAGCCTCCACATCCCCCCCCAAACACACACACACACATCTCCACCCAACAGAACCCTCTACATCCCCCAATCCTCCCCCCCCCCCCCACACACACACACAACCCAACCCCACAGAACACTTCACATTCCCCCCCACCCTACAGGACCCTCTACATCCCCCCACCCCACAGGACCCTCTACATCTCCCCCCCATAGGACCCTCTACATCCCCCCCCACAGGACCCCCTACATCCCGCCCCCACACAAACACCCCACAGGACCCTCTACATCTCCCCCCCCATAGGACCCTCTACATCCCCCCCCACAGGACCCCCTACATCCCGCCCCCACACAAACACCCCACAGGACCCTCTACATCCCCTCCCACAGAAGCCTCTACATCCCCCCATCCTCACACACACACACGTCTCACAGGACCCCCCACCACACAGAACCCTTCACATTCCCCCACCCCACAGGACCCTCTACATCTCCCCCCCATAGGACCCTCTACATCTCCCCCCCATAGGACCCTCTACATCCCCCCCCCCCACAGGACCCCCTACATCCCGCCCCCACACAAACACCCCACAGGACCCTCTACATCCCCTCCCACAGAAGCCTCTACATCCCCCCATCCTCACACACACACACGTCTCACAGGACCCCCCACCACACAGAACCCTTCACATTCCCCTGCACCCTACAGGACCCTCTCCATTCCCCCACCCCACAGGACCCTCTACATCTCCCCCCCATAGGACCCTCTACATCCCCCCCCACAGGACCCCCTACATCCCGCCCCCACACAAACACCCCACAGGACCCTCTACATCTCCCCCCCATAGGACCCTCTACATCCCCCCCCCCACAGGACCCCCTACATCCCGCCCCCACACAAACACCCCACAGGACCCTCTACATCCCCTCCCACAGAAGCCTCTACATCCCCCCATCCTCACACACACACACGTCTCACAGGACCCCCCACCACACAGAACCCTTCACATTCCCCCCCACCCTACAGGACCCTCTCCATTCCCCCACCCCACAGGACCCTCTACACCCCCCCCCCCCCCACAGGACCCTCTACACCCCCCCCCATAGGACCCTCTACATCTCCCCCCCATAGGACCCTCTACATCCCCCCCCCCCCACAGGACCCTCTACATCTCTCCCCCACAGGACCCTCTACATCCTGCCCCCACACAAACACCCCACAGGACCCTCTACATCCTGCCCCCACACAAACACCCCACAGGACCCTCTACATCCCCTCCCACAGAAACCTCTACATCCCCACATCCTCACACACACACGTCCCACAGGACCCTCCACCCCACAGAACCCTTCACATCCTCCCCACCCTACAGGACCCTCTACTCCCCCAATAGGACCTTCTACATTCCCCACACACACACGCCCCACAAGACCCTCTACATCCCCCCTATCCCCCCACACACACACCCCACTGGACCCCCTACATCCCCCATCCCCCTACCCCACAGGACCCTCTACTCCCCCCACAGGACCCTCTATATCCCCCCCCCCCCCCCCACACACACACACACACCACAGGACTCTCTATATCCACCCCCCTTCTTTCCCCATGTAGTTCCCAATGTGAATGCTGGATTCTGACTGGCTGCTTTAGAACATGATAAAAATATGTGCCCCCCCCCCCCAGTGATTGGGGTTCCTCCGGAATATCCTGTGTAATGCTGATTGGCTCTTCTCTTCTGGCGCTCTCTGCTACCGCCTCCCCTCCAAAGATGAGCCGTCACAAAAATCATAATTCTGCTGGACAGCTTAACCAATCATGTAACCTTTACCCTCCCATGATGCACTCAACCCAGTACGATTGTGAGTGCAGCTCTGGAGGTGACTGGAGGACATGGAAGGATTACATCATGACATGCTGTAAACGTGAGCACTCCTGTGATGTAAGACGTGATGCGGCATCTGTCATACAGGACAGTTAGTCACAGCGTCGCCGGAGGCTGCCATATGCGCTGTCCCCGCTGACTCCTGACGGGAGTGACATGTTGCTTACAGAGGTCATTGTGTGTAAGGAGCAGCGGCGACTTATCATCTGTGCGACGCTCATCTCCCCTGTGCTGGTCTATCTGGCAATGATCTGCAGACTGGAACTCCCATCGGGTCCTACTTCAGAGCTGTAGTTCACCGGAGGCGCAGGTTGCAGCTGTTGGCTTAGTGGGTCATTCTCTGCCATGCTGCGTCGTCTGACTGTGAATCCGCGGCGGCGCGCAATCGTCCGTGAGCTGCAGTAATACTTCACTGTTAGGTCCTATTCACATCGGCCTCGGAGGCTTCATTAAGAACTTGTGGCGCAGGTCCAGCATGAAATGGCGGACGGAAACCACGGGACAGCGGCAGAAGCCGAACGGATGCGTTACAGTCAGAGGGGTCCGTTCGGCACAGTTTGCTCCGCAGATGTGAACAGCGCCTTCCCAAACCTCGTGACGCAGCCGCAGCGTTCCAGGATTTCCTAAAGGAGGAACAGATAACCAGGAAGGAGAGTGCGGGCGCCATGCTGGCGCACACCGGATAGCGCGGCACGCAGTGCGATTCCAAACGGAGAGTAGTGATCATAAGGAATGTACAAGTCTCATACAACAAAGGCGCAGATGGTGGAGGATGCGGGCGGCTCAGGGGCCGCAGGAGCGCCGGTTCTGGCTCGTGTCCATTGTGCTCACGTCTTGTGATAATGGGATTCTCCCTGAACACGAGGAATCTGCTGTGAGGGACGGGAGGCGATCCAGGAACCTCACCTGGCGGAGGCGATGATTCAGGACGGGCAGGTTCATCCAAAGCCTTGGCACGAAAGCTCAGCACCTGCAGAGAGCGCAGACACCGCCGCATGCAGAGCCTAAACCGCGGAGAGATGAAAACTGCAGGTGTGAATAGGTCCTCGCATACAGGTGTAATAGTCTGCAGCTCACATGTTCTGTCCCCGCCGCATTGTATCACACCTGTTTTCAGACACCACATGCCACCATTATCCCCTACCGTATACAGGAGAAGTATAAAAAATACCCCTCGCCGGATGAGGCGGAGCATAAAGTCTATTAGAATGCTGCAGGACTTTCCACCATGAAGGGTAATGGTCAGGCATGGGCTACAAAGGTGTCAACTGCAGCTTGTAGAACTGTGGGTTGCACATTCCCTCCCCTACACAGTGAGGTTTCCTTGTGGAGGTATTTATTACATCCTATTTTGGACATGGAGACCACGAATGTATCTCCTGGGTGTCACCTGCACCAGGTATGAGGTATGCTGGATGTTAAGAGCATGAAGGTGTCCCCAAGGTGTTACCTGCACCAGTTATGAGGTATGCTGGATGTGAAGACCACAAAAGTATGTCCTGGGTATCACCTGCTCCAGGTATGAGGTATGCTGGATATGAAGACTATAGACATATTTCCCAGGTGTCACCTGCGCCAGGTATGAAGTATGCTGGATATGAAGACCATGGACATATCTCCCAGGTGTCACCTGCACCAGGTATGAGGTATGCTAGATGCTAAGACCATGGACATATCTCACATGTGTCAACTACACCAGGAATAAGGTATGCTGGATGTGAAGACCATGGTGGAATCTACCAGGTGTCTCCTGGACCATGTATGAGGCATGCTGGATGTGACGAGCATGAGGGTGTCTCCCAGGTGTCACCTGCTCCAAGTATGAGGTATTACTGGATGTGAAGACCACAAAGGTATCTACCAGGTGTCACCTGCTCTAGGTATGAGGTATGCTGGATGTGAAGAGCATGGAGGTGTCAACTGCACCAGGTATGAGGTATGCTGGAGGTGAAGACCACAAAGGTATCTCCCGGGTGTCAGCTGTACCAAGTATAAGGTATGTTGGATGTGAAGACCATGGAGGTGTCTCCTAAGTGTCACTTACTCTAGGTATGAGCTATGCTGAATATGAAGACCATGGACATATCTCCCAGGTGTCACCTGCACCAAGTATGAGGTATGCTAGATGCTAAGAACATGGACATGTCTCCCAGGTGTCACCTGCACAAGGTATGAGGTATGTTGGATGTCAAGGCCATGGAGGTATCTACCGGGTGTCACCTGCACCAGGTATGAGGTATGCCGGATGTGAAGACCATGGAGGGATCTACTAAGTATCACCTGCACTAGGTATGAGATATGCTGGATGTGAAGAGCATGGTGGTGTCTCCCAGGTGTCACCTGCTCCACGTATGAGGTATGCTGGATGTAAAGACCATAGAGGTATCTCACAGGTGTCAACTGCACCAAGTATGAGGTATGCTGAATGTGCAGAGCATGGACATATCTCCTGGTTGTCATCGGCCCCAGATATAAAGTATGCTAGATGTAAAGACCATGGAGGTGTCAACTGCACTAGGTATGAGGTATGCTGGATGTGAAGACCACCAAGGTATCTCCCGGGTGTCACCTGCACCAAGTATGAGGTATGCTGGATGTGAAGACCATGGAGGTGTCTACTAGGTGTCACTTACTCTAGGTATGAGGTATGCTGTATATGAAGACCATGGAGGGATCTAGTAGGTATCACCTGCACTAGGTATGAGATATGCTACATATAAAGAGCATGGTGGTGTCTCCCAGGTGTCACCTGCTCCAGGTATGAGATATGCTGGATGTGAAGACCATAGAGGTATCTCACAGGTGTCAACTGCGCCAGGTATGAGGTATACTGGATATGAAGACCATGGAGCTGTCTCCTAGGTGTCAACTGCACCAAGTATGAGGTATGCTGAATGTACAGAGCATGGACATATCTCCTGGTTGTCATCTGCCCCAGATATAAAGTATGCTAGATGTGAAGACCATGGAGGTGTCAACTGCACCAGGTATGAGGTATGCTGGATGTGAAGACCACCAAGGTATCTCCCGGGTGTCACCTGCACCAAGTATGAGGTATGCTGGATGTGAAGACAATGGAGGTGTCTACTAGGTGTCACTTACTCTAGGTATGAGGTATGCTGGATATGAAGACCATGGTCATATCTCCCAGGTGTCACCTGCATAAGGTATGAGGTATGCTGGATTTGAAGACCATAGAGGAATCTACCGGGTGTCACCTGCACTAGGTATGAGATATGCTGGATGTGAAGACCATGGAGGTATCTCTCAGGTGTCACCTGCACCAGGTATGAGATATGCTGAATGTGAAGAGTATGGATGTGTCTCCCAGGTATGAGGTATGCTGGATGTGAAGACCATGGAGGTATCTCCCAGGTGTCAACTGCGCCAAGTATAAGGTATACAGGATATGAAGACCATGGAGCTGTCTCCTAGGTGTCAACTGCACCAGGTATGAGGTATGCTGAATGTGAGGAGCATGGACATATCTCCTGGTTGTCATCTACTCCAGATATAAAGTATGTGAAGACCATGGAGGTGTCAACTGCACCAGGTATGATGTATGCTGGATGTGAAGAATACAAAGGTATCTCCCAGGTCTCACCTGCACCAAGCATGAGGTTTGCTAGATGCTAAGACCATGGACAGATCTTCCAAGTGTCACCTGCACCAGGTATGAGGTATGCTGGATGTAAAGACCACAAAGGTATCTACCAAGTGTCACCTGCACCATGTATGAGGTATACTGGATGTAAAGACCACAAAGGTATCTACCAAGTGTCACCTGCTCCAGGTATGAGGTATGCTGAATGTGAAGAGCATGGACATATCTTCTGGTTGTCATCTGCTCCAGATATAAGGTATGCTAGATGGGAAGACCATGGAGGTGTCTCCTAGGTGTCAACTGCACAAGGTATGCACCAGGTATGCTGGATGTGAAGACCACAAAGGTATCTCCCGGGTCTCACCAGCACCAAGCATGAGGTATGCTAGATCCTAAGACCATGGACTTATCTCCCAGGTTTCACCTGTACCAGGTATGAGGTGTGCTGGATGTGAGGACCATGGAGGTGTCTCCCAGGTGTGACCTACATCAGGTATGAGGTATGCTGGATGTGAAGACCATGCAGGTGTCTCCCGGGTGTCACCTGCACCAAGTATGAAGTATGCTGGATGTGAAGACCATGGAGCTGTTTCCGAGGTGTCACCTGCATCAAGTATGAGGTATGCTGAATGTGCAGAGCATGGACATTCAGCATACCTGGTTGTTATCTGCTCCAGATATAAAGTATGCTAGATGTGAAGACCACCAAGGTTATCTCCCGGGTGTCATCTGCACCAAGTACGAGGTATGCTGGATGTGAAGACCATGGAGGTGTCTCCTAGGTGTCACCTACTCCAGGTATGAGGTATGCTGGATGTGAAGACCATGAACATATCTCCCAGGTGTCACCTGCACCAGGTATGAACACTCAGGGCTATGTGGTTTGTGGATTGGCAGGTGAGATCTGCAGTCAGTAAGCTTTGACCAGAGGAGTAAACAGAGGGCGGAACGTTCTGTGTTCTCTGCACGCCTCACTCACCTGTCGCAGGGATTTCCCCGCTGCGAGCTCCAGAAAGGCATTTGGGGGGCAGTTAAAGAGCATTTCCCCTTTTAATCTCCTTTTCTTGTCCCGGACAGAACGATGTGGTGTGCTGCGCCATTTCATCTGGAGCCTCCGACGTAGGTGTGATCGGCCTCGCTCCATTGTTTTCCTCCTTTGTCCTACATGGAAATATTGTCCGCACGCCAGCCCTGCGGAGTCATGGAACGAGAACCGCGAGCAGGGAAATAATCACACGCCGTGTTTTGCTGGAAAGCTCCATTATCACGTGCGGAGGGTGTTTATTTTTCCATAATCCGGGTGCCCCCTGGAACGCACACCTGACCCCCCGCGCGTCGCTTCCCTCCGGCTCTTCTCTGCCGCTTCCACTTTCACATCAAGAATCCCAAACGCTTAAACCTCACAGAAAGACTGCGGCGATGGAAAACCGGACTCTAGGAAACTTCATGAACTTTAATGATACTTTCTCAAGTGTTTCCTGCGCTGGGGGTGAAGTTTGTGCCCCCGTTACAGTCTGGAGGTTGTGATCACTAGACTGCGCCCAGAATAGGAAGAACACAGGTGTAACTGGTGCATCATGGGAAATAACCCCGTGCCCGGTCACCAGTGGTCTCCTAGGGGTCATCAGTGTCATGGCGGAACGCTTCCTCTAAGACTTTAGTTGAGGTCGCCTCCTCTAGGGGCGCTCGTTGTACCCCTTGTGTAGGATCGTAGTTGGTGATGTAGACTACTTGTAACACCGCAGGAGCCACGACAGAGTCAGGGGCCCCACGAGAGCGCAGCCGTGGATCCCGCCAGGCAGTCATCTGCAGGGATTACCGGTGCGGACCACGCTCTCTGATCCGTGTACACGGGGACGCCGCACCGTCTACCACATCATGACTACAGATATATAACAATACAGACCGCTCCTCGGAGTGTAGAAAGCATAGGGGCCACACAGAAACCGCTTCTCAGAGTGTAGAGATCGCGGGTGCCACACATAGACCGCGACTTGGAGAGTGAGGGGGCCACACAGAGACTGCTCCTCGGAGTGTAGAAAGCACGCGGCCACACAGAGACCGCTCCTCGAGGTGTAGAGAGCGCGGGGGCCACACATAGACCGCAACTTGGAGTGTGGAGAGTGAGGGGGCCACACAGAGACTGCTCCTTGGAGTGTAGAAAGCACGGGGCCACACAGAGATCGCTCCTCGGAGTGTAGAGAGCGTGGGGGCCACATAGAGACCGCTCCACGGAGTGTAGAGAGTGCAAGGGCCAAACAAAGACCTCTCCTCGTAGTGTAGAGAGCACGGGGGCCGAACAGAGACTGCTTCCTGGAGTGTGGAGAGCCCAAGGGCTACACAGAGACTGCTTCCTGGAGTGTAGAGATCACAGGGGCCACACAGAGACCGCTCCACAGAGTGTAGAGAGCGCAAGGGCCACACAAAGACTGCTTCTCGGGAGTGTAAAGAGCACGGGAACACACATAGACTGCTCCTTGTAGTGTAGAGAGTGCAGGGGCCAAACAGAGACCACTCCTTGGAGTGTAGAGAGCGCGGGGACCACACAGAGACCGCTCCACGGAGTGTAGAGAGCACGGGGGCTACACAGAGACTGCTTCCTAGAGTGTAGAGAGCACGGGGGCCACACAGAGACTGCTTCATGGAGTGTAGAGAGTGTGGGGGCCACACAGAGATTGCTCCTCGGAGTGTAGAGAGCGTGGGTGCCACACAGAGATCGCTCCTCGGAGTGTAGAGAGTGCGGGGGCCACACAGAGACTGCTCCTCAAAGTGTAGAGAGCATGGGGGCCACACAGAGACTGCTCCTCAGAGTGTAGAGAACCCAGGGGCCACACAGAGACCGCTTCTCGGAGTGTAGAGAGCGCGGGGGACACACAGAGACCATCCTTCAGAGTGTGGAGAGAGGGCGGGGGCCACACAGAGATCGCTCCTCAGAGTGTAGAGAGCACAGGGGCCACACAGAGACCGCTTCTCGGAGTGTAGAGAGTGCGGGGGACACACAGAGACTATCCTTCGGAGTGTAGAGAGAGCGGGGACCACACAGAGACCGCTCCTCGGAGTGTAGAGTGCGGGGTCACACAGAGACCGCTCCTCGGAGTGTAGAGAGAGCAAGGGCCACACAGAGATCGCTCCTCGGAGTGCAGAGTGTGGGGGCCACACAGAGACCTCTCCTCGGAGTGCAGAGTGTGGGGGCCACACAGAGACCACTCCTCGGAGTGCAGAGTGTGGGGGCCACACAGAGACCATCCCTCGGAGTGTAGAGTGCGGGGGCCACACAGAGACCACTCCTCAGAGTGTAGAGAGAGCGGGGACCACACAGAGATCGCTCCTCGGAGTGCAGAGTGTGGGGGCCACACAGAGACCATCCCTCGGAGTGTAGAGAGCACAGGGGCCACACAGGGACTGCTCCTCGGAGTGTAGAGTGCGGGGGCCACACAGAGATCGCTCCTCGGAGTGTAGAGTGCACGGGGGCCACACAGGGACTGCTCCTCGGAGTGTTATTCTCCGCTGTCCAGCAGCGTCTGTTCTGTTACTTTGCAGGTACCAGTCAGGTTTTGGGATGGCGGTCTGTCACCCTGCCGGCAGATCTGTCGTATCGAAGGTCCATGGCAGCTTCCAGCTCAGCAGATGGCATTAGTGACCTGCAGTGAGTGGGCATCGGTGATGGGTGACACGTGTGACCCCGCAGCGTCCAGGGGCCGCCATGCTCCAGGTTTATACTCCCAGACATAAGTAGCAGCGAGATGTTATCTCCCCGTTATCCCCCACCACCCCGGCAGCCATGGAGGTCCGGACAATGGTCTGCGCTGGTCAGCTGAGCGCCCGGGGGGCTCCGGCCATTTACATAATGAGCCCAGCACTGAATAAGCTGTGCCGGCCCTTTGTGAAGACCCCCGTCTGCGGCTCCAGCTCAGCGTAATGTCGGCCCATAAAATGTAAAAGCCATGTAGTCATTAAGGGATAATGGTGGGTCGGGGCCCGGGGCCACATTGCTGCCCCAAGGACCAATCAGGAGCGATGGGTTTATGAGCCAACGTCCATAATGAGCCCCTCTACAGGACGGCGCACGCAGATCGCACGCCGGGTCCGGTCACGCGGACGGATGCAGACTACGCAGCGGATTTAGGGGCTGATGGCTTCCGTGTTTCCGACGATCAGTAACAGATTTGCGCGCATAAAAAAGCGGCCCAACTTCCCCCTGATTTAATGCAGAATATGCAGGTCTCCCCGTATTTACGTACACAGTGATGGCGATTACGGTGCGTCGTAACATAGGAGCGACAGCCGCAGGACGGATCTGCTCTATTCACTGTGGATCTCCACAACTACCGGCAGTGGATGGACATGAGGTCACGCTGGAAGAGACGGCCGGGAGCAGTGATGTCACAGTTGTCTGTTACCGCTCTGCCGTAGTCCGTCTGCAGCTCTGTATGGCCTTCTGGATTAGCGTGACGAGCGTGCGCTTCCTTCTTGTACAGCCGTGGCTGATGGCTTCTATAATGCAGCCGCTCCTCATGCTGCTCTCGCCTGCAGCGCCCCTCATGCTGCTCTCGGCTGCAGCGCTCCTTATGCTGCTCTCGGCTGCAGCGCTCCTCATGCTGCTCTCGGCTGCAGCGCTCCTCATGCTGCTCTCGGCTGCAGCGCTCCTCATGCTGCTCTCGGCTGCAGCGCTCCTCATGCTGCTCTCGGCTGCAGCGCTCCTCATGCTGCTCTCGGCTGCAGCGCTCCTCATCCTGCTCTCGGCTGCAGCGCTCCTCATGCTGCTCTCGGCTGCAGCGCCCCTCATGCTGCTCTCGGCTGCAGCGCTCCTCATGCTGCTCTCGGCTGCAGCGCTCCTCATGCTGCTTTCGCCTGCAGCGCTCCTCATGCTGCTCTCGGCTGCAGCGCTCCTCATGCTGCTCTCGGCTGCAGCGCTCCTCATGCTGCTCTCGGCTGCAGCGCTCCTCATGCTGCTCTCGGCTGCAGCGCTCCTTATGCTGCTCTCGCCTGCAGCGCTCCTCATGCTGCTCTCGGCTGCAGCGCTCCTTATGCTGCTCTCGGCTGCAGCGCTCCTCATGCTGCTCTCGGCTGCAGCGCTCCTCATGCTGCTCTCGGCTGCAGCGCTCCTCATGCTGCTCTCGGCTGCAGCGCTCCTCATGCTGTTCTCGGCTGCAGCGCTCCTCATGCTGCTCTCGGCTGCAGCGCTCCTTATGCTGCTCTCGGCTGCAGCACTCCTCACCCTCTGAGGTTACTAGAGGCTCATGTGGCATTAACGGCATAGATGCCGCAGCGCACGCCGCGTATACGACCTCTCACGTCTCATGCGGAACAAACCTGCGTGGAATCGGCCGCGGGATGGAGAGACGCTGCAGTTCATATTCA
Organism: Eleutherodactylus coqui; assembly: GCF_035609145.1. Classification (NCBI taxonomy): domain Eukaryota; kingdom Metazoa; phylum Chordata; class Amphibia; order Anura; family Eleutherodactylidae; genus Eleutherodactylus; species Eleutherodactylus coqui. Next base: position 315,091,353 of record NC_089839.1, read on the forward strand.
CGGCCTTCGCTTGCTCGCTGCGGATTTCATCCCGTGAAAGGTGAAGTCAGTGGAAATCCAGCGCAAAATCCGTCCCACGCGGCTCCAGCCGCCCGACATCGCCTTCTGCTGCTCGCGGCGTCACTGACGCACCACCACCCCCATACAGTCCCCAGACAGGAGAAGGGGTCGTGGGATCAAGCGTGTATGTATGTGCGTGTAATCCGCAGCGCTGACCCCCACAGACTTCCCTTGACGCATTCAGACCTGCATTTTTAATGCACATATTTTACACACATGAAGAAAATGGCGGCATGTCCTATTATGATCGGTATTATGGAAGCAGGAAAAATGCGCAGCGAATGTACCGGATACGGACGTAGTCACTCGGTGTTTACGCAGGAAGGAAAGTGAAATCTCCCTCATCTTCCTCATGTTTTTACGTGCGTGAATATGCAGCGATCCGTGTGTATTTACATGCGCAAAAAAGCCGAAATATGCGCAGAATAAGCGTAATTGTGTCGTATAAATACTCTGCATATTATGTGACCGGAATGCGTAGCGCCTGTGGAGCCCGAGCGCCCGCAGCCCCGTCTCTGAACGCCGGATGACCATGAACTAATCTGCACAGTATATGACACACGGGCAGCGATAAAGGACGGCTTGATTTCACGTAAACGTATTTTGTGCACGCGTTTTGTTTGCTCTATCGTCCTCAGTATTTGCGCACATTTTGACCTAATCACCCATCACAGTGGCGCCAGCGTGCCGCTGTGGTTTTTGTGCTTGCAGCAAAACGCACATATGGACACACAAATATGCAGCGCCCATTGCGCAAATATGTAACGCAAATGCGCACATGAGTGCATTTCTGCCCGTGTGAAGCCGGCCTCAGTAATCAGACAATCGCCGTCCGCACGTTCCTCGCACATCAGTCACGTCTGCTGGATGATGAATCCCATTTACATCTCTGTGTTTTGTAAGAATGGCGTAACACCAGTCCTTTATATAGTAACACGTCACGGAGGACGAGTCGCAGGGTCTGCAGTCGCGCCCAGACGTGTGTGGATTCGTTTGGGGCAATTATATGACACCGGATTGATGAATTTCTCAGGGATCGCTCACATTCTAGTATAACTGTTGTGGATATAACTAGCGTATACCGTGTATGGCGCGGGTATAACTAGTGCAGATATAACTGGTGCAGATATCCCACACCTGCTGCAAATATAACTACTGTGGATATAACTGGTGCAGATGTAGAGCTGTACTGTATGACTGCAGCACCAGGTGGTTGGTGGCTTGGGGGCCGGGTGTATCAGCAGGTATATAGCGGGTCTATCAGCGGGTACATCAGCAGGTATATAGCGGGGGTATCAGCAGGTATATAGCGGGTCTATCAGCGGGGGTATCAGCAGGTATATAGCAGGTCTATCAGCGGGTACATCAGCAGGTATATAGCGGGTCTATCAGCAGGTATATAGTGGGTCTATCAGCGGGTACATCAGCAGGTATATAGCGGGTCTATCAGCGGGGGTATCAGCAGGTATATAGCGGTCTATCAGCGGGGGTATCAGCAGGTATATAGCGGGTCTATCAGCGGGTACATCAGCAGGTATATAGCGGGTCTATCAGCGGGTACATCAGCAGGTATATAGCGGGTCTATCAGCGGGGCAGTTATCCTTGTGGTTACTGTTGCTGAGTTCTCCAGGAGGAGCTGTGAGAACCATGCGGGGCTCCTGAAGGCAGTAAGTGCTGCACAGCCAGATGTGCACGCTGCACCTGAGGACCTGCTGGCAGCTGGAGATGTGAGTCAAGCCGTGAGCCACATCCCAGGAATGCTCCACAGAAAACTGGTATCGCTTTGAAGAAGAAGAAGCGACTCCACCCGTAATCAGGCTCAACAGAAACTCAGATTTGCATGGTGACTTTTCCAGCTTTCCCTCAACCATCATCACTTGTCTCCCGGAGGGAAGTCTGTGCTGAAGCTCCGAAGCCTCATCAGCTGCGTGACAATATCTGTACAATCGTCTTGTGCAATCACTGTCTGTGTCACCTGGGAAAGAGGAGCCAGAAGTCCCGAGAGGTAGAAGAGAGGACATGAAATGCGTCGCAGCGTAGCCTCGTACCTGCAGCAGATGCAGCAACACAGTGCAGTGCACAGCCCACCACTGTGCAGCCCATCACCACACTGCCATCAATCACTGCACAACCCATCACCACACAGCCATCAATCACTGCACAACCCACCACTGCACAACCGATCACAACACAGCCGGTCACTGCACAACCGATCACCACACAGCCATCAATCACTGCACAACTAACCACTGCACAACTGATCACCACACAGCCAATCACTGCATAACCCACCACTGTGCAGCCCATCACCACACTGCCACACTGCTCGTCACTGCACAACCGCTCACCGCACTGCTCATCACTGCACAACCCACCACCTAACTGCACTTCCCATAACTGCACAACCGCTCACCGCACTGCCGATTACTGCATAACACACCACTGCGCAGCCCATCACCACACTGCCATCAATCACTGCATAACCCACCACTGCACAACCGATCACCACACTGCCAATCACTGCACAACTGATCACCAGACAAATGATTGCCACACTGCCAATCACTGCACAAGTAATTACTACACAACAGCACACCGCACTGCCCATCACTACACAACCACTCGTCGCACTACCCATCACTGCAGAACAGCTCACTGCACTGCCCATCACTGCATAACCACTCACCGCACTGCCCATCACTGCACAACTGCTCGCCGCACTGCCCGTCCCACCACTGCGCAACCGATCACCACACAAACAATTGCTGCACATATAATTACTGCACAACAGACCACCATACGGCCCATCACTGCACAACCGATCACAACACAGCTGGTCACTGCATCACCGATCACCACACAGCAGATCACTGCACAACCCACCACTGCACAGCCCATCACCACACAGCAATCCATCACTGCACAACTGAGTACCACACAGCCAATCACTGCACAACTGACCACTGCACAGACCATCACCACACTGTCATCAATAACTGCACAACTCACCACTGCACAACTGATCACCACAGAACAGATCACTGCATAACCCACCAATGTGCAGCCCATCACCACACTGCCGCACTGCTCATCACTGCACAACCCACCACCGCACTGCCAATCACTGCACTTCCCATCACTGCAAAACTGCTCACTGCACTTCCTATCACTGCACAACCGCTCACCGCACTGCTGATTACTGCATAACCCACCACTGCACAATCGATCACCACACAGCCAATCACTGCACAACTGATCACCAGACAAATGATTACCACACTGCTGATCACTGCACAAGTAATTACTGCACAACAGCATACTGCACTGCCCATCACTACACAACCACTCACCGCACAACCGATCACTGCACTATCCATCACTGCAGAACAGCTCACTGCACTGCCCATCACTGCACAACCACTCACCGCACTGCCCATCACTGCATAACTGCTCATCGCACTGCCCATCCCATCACTGCACAACCGCTCACCGCACTGCTGATTACTGCATAACCCACCACTACGCAGCCCATCACCACACTGCCATCAATCACTGCATAACCCACCACTGCACAATCGATCACCACACAGCCAATCACTGCACAACTGATCACCAGACAAATGATTACCACACTGCTGATCACTGCACAAGTAATTACTGCACAACAGCATACCGCACTGCCCATCACTACACAACTACTCACCGCACAACCGATCACTGCACTATCCATCACTGCACAACCACTCACCGCACTGCCCATCACTGCATAACCGCTCATCGCACTGCCCATCCCATCCCACCACTGCACAACCGATCACCACACAAACGATTGCTGCACAAGTAATTACAGCACAACAGAGCACCACACAGCCAATCACTGCACAACCATCCATTGCACTGCTAATAACTACACAACCCACCACTGCAAAACTGCTCACTGCACTGCCCATCACTGTGCAGCCAATCACCACACTGCCATCAATCACGGCACAACCACCACTGCACAACTGCTCACCGTACTGATCACCACTGCACAACCGCTCACCGCACTGCCAATCACTGCACAACTGTTCGCCGCAGTGCCAATCCCACCACTGAACAACCGATCACCACACAAACGATTGCTGCACAAGTAATTACTGCACAACAGCACACCACACAGCCCATCACTGCACAACCCACTACTGCACAACCACTCATTGCACTGCTAATCACTGCACAACCGCTCACCGTACTGCTTATCACTGCACAACCTACCACTGCACAACCACTCACCGTACTGCCCATCACCGCACAACCCACCACTGCAAACCCCTAACTGCACAAACGCTCACTTCGCTGCTCATCACTGCAAAACCACCCACCGCACTGCTCATCACTACACAACCTACCACTGCACAGCTGCTCAGAGCACTGCCCATCAATGCATAACCCACCACTGTGCAGCCCATCACCCCACTGCCATCAATCACTGCACAACACACCACTGCAGAACCGATCACTGCACAACACACCAATGCACAGACCATCACCACACAGCAATCAATCACTGCACAACCCACCACTGTGCAGTCCATCACCACACTGTCATCAATCACTGCACAACTGCTCACCGCACTACTCATCACTCCACAACCCACCACGGCACAATTGCTCGCCACACTGACCATCACTGCACAACCGCTCACCGCACTGCCCATACTGCACAACCCACCACTGCACAACCACTCACTGCACTGCCCATACTACACAACCCACCACTGCACAATCGCTCACCGCACAGCTCATCACTGCACAACCGCTAACCACACTGCCCATCACTGCACAACCCACAACCGCTCACCGCACTGCCCATACTGCACAACTCACAAATGCACAACCTCTCACCGCACTGCACAACCCACCACCGCACCCCCGGTCACCGCGCTGCCGATTACTGCACTTCCGATCACTGCACAACTGCTTACCACACTTCCCAGCACTGCACAACCGCTCACCACACTGCTGATCACTGCAAAACCCACCACTGCGCAGCCCATCACCACACAGCCATCAATCACTGCACAGCCCACCACTGCACAACCGATCACTACACAAACAATTACTGCACAACTGCTTACTGCACTGTTTATCACTGCACAACTGCTCACCGCACTGACCATCACGGCGCAACCCACCACTGCACAACCGCTCAACGCACTGCTCATCACTGCACAACTGTTCACCGCAGTGACCATCCCGCCACTGCACAACCGATCACCACACAAACGATTGCTGCACAAGTAATTACTGCACAACAGCACACCACACTGCCCACCACTGCACAACCGCTCACCGTACTTTCCATCACTGCACAACCGATGACCACACAAACGATTACTGCATAAGTAATCACAGCACACCACACTGCCCGCCACTGCACTGCCCATCACTAAACAAGCCTCCACTGCACAACTGATCACCCCACAAACTATTACCACACTGCCCATCACTGATGTCACTGCTGGATAATAGAACTGATAGGGGGAGAGTGCTGGTGTCACCGCTGTATAATATTACAGACAGTGGGAGAGCGCTGATGTCACCGCTATATAATAGAACTGATAGTGAGAGAGCGCTGATGTCACTGCAGGATAATAGAACTGATAGCGGGAGTATGCTGATGTCACTGCTATATAATAGAACTGATAGTGAGAGAGCACTGATGTCACTGCAGGATAAAAGAACTGATAGCGGGAGAGCGCTGATGTCACCGCTGTGTAATAGAACTGATAGCGGGAGAGCACTGATGTCACTGCTGGATAATAGAACTGATAGCGGGAGAGCGCTTATGTTACCGTTGGATAATAGAACTGATAGCGGAAGAGCGCTGATGTCACTGCTGGATAATAGAACTGATAGCGGGAGAGCACTGATGTCACCGCTGGATAATAGAACTGATAGCGGGAGAGCGCTGATGTCACTGCTGGATAATAGAACTGATAGCGGGAGAGTGCTGATGTCACCGCTGGATAATAGAACTGATAGCGGGAGAGCGCTGATGTCACTGCCAGATAATAGAACTGATAGCGGGAGAGCACTGATGTCACCGTTGGATAATAGAACTGATAGCGGAAGAGTGCTGATGTCACTGCTGGATAATAGAACTGATAGCGGGAGAGCACTGATGTCACCGCTGGATAATAGAACTGATAGCGGGAGAGCGCTGATGTCACTGCTGGATAATAGAACTGATAGGGGGAGAATGCTTATGTCACCATTGGATAAAAGAACTGATAGCGGGAGAGCGCTGATGTCACTGCAGGATAATAGAACTGATAGCGGGTGAGCACTGATGTCACTGCTGGATAATAGAACTGATAGCGGGAGAGTGCTGATGTCACCGCTGTGTAATAGAACTGATAGCGGGAGAGTGCTGATGTAACTGCTGGATAATAGAACTGATAGCGGGAGAACGCTTATGTCACCGTTGGATAAAAGAACTGATAGTGGAAGAGCGCTGATGTAACTGCTGGATAATAGAACTGATAGCGGAAGAGCGCTGATGTAACTGCTGGATAATAGAACTGATAGCGGGAGAACGCTTATGTCACCGCTGTGTAATAGAACTGATAGCGGGAGAGCGCTGATGTAACTGCTGGATAATAGAACTGATAGCGGAAGAGCGCTGATGTAACTGCTGGATAATAGAACTGATAGTGGGAGAGCGCTGATGTAACTGCTGGATAATAGAACTGATAGCGGGAGAGCGCTGATGTCACTGCTGGATAATAGAACTGATAGCGGGAGAGTGCTGATGTCACCGCTGGATAATAGAACTGATAGCGGGAGAGTGCTGATGTCACCGCTGTGTAATAGAACTGATAGCAGGAGAGCGCTGATGTAACTGCTGGATAATAGAACTGATAGCGGGAGAGCGCTGATGTCACCGCTGGATAATAGAACTGATAGCGGGAGAACGCTTATGTCACCGCTGTGTAATAGAACTGATAGCGGGAGAGCGTTGATGTCACTGCTGTATAATACAACTGATAGCAGGAGAGCTCTGATGTCACCGCTGTGTAATAGAACTGATAGCGGAAGAGCAGTGATGACACTACTGGATAATAGAACTGATAGCGGGAGAGCGCTGATGTCGCTGCTGGATAATAGAACTGAGAGCGGGAGAGCACTGATGTCACCACTGGATAATAGAACTGATAGCGGAAGAGCACTGATGTCACCACTGGATAATAGAACTGATAGCGAGAGAGCGCTGATGTCACCGCTGGATAATAGAACTGATAGCGGGAGAGCGCTGATGTCACTGCCAGATAATAGAACTGATAGCGGGAGAACGCTGATGTATAATAGAACTGATAGCGGGAGAGCGCTGATGTCACTGATGTATAATAGAACTGATAGCAGGAGAGCGCTGATGTATAATAGAACTGATAGCGGGAGAGCGCTGATGTCACTGATGTATAATAGAACTGATAGCGGGAGAGAGCTGATTTCACCGCTGTATAATAGAACTGATAGTGGGAGAGAGCTGATGTCACCGCTGTATAATAGAACTGATAGCGGGAGAGCGCTGATGTCACTGCTGGATAATAGAACTGACAGCGGGAGAGCGCTGATGTCACCGCTGTGTAATAGAACTGATAGCGGGAGAGCGCTGATGTTACTGCTGGATAATAGAACTGATAGCGGGAGAACGCTTATGTCACCGCTGTATAATAGAACTGATAGCGGGAGAGCGCTGATGTCACTACTGGATAATAGAACTGATAGCGGGAGAGCACTGATGTCACCGCTGGATAATAGAACTGATAGCGGGAGAATGCTGATGTCACTGATGTATAATAGAACTGATAGCGGGAGAGCGCTGATGTCACTACTGGATAATAGAACTGATAGCGGAAGAGCACTGATGTCACCGCTGGATAATAGAACTGATAGCGGGAGACAACTTATGTCACCGCTGGATAATAGAACTGATAGCGGGAGAGCACTGATGTCACTGCCAAATAATAGAACTGATAGCGGGAGAGCTCTGATGTCACCGCTGTATAATAGAACTGATAGCGGGAGAGCAGTGATGACACTACTGGATAATAGAACTGATAGCGGGAGAGCGCTGATGTAACTGCTGGATAATAGAACTGATAGCGGGAGAGCGCTGATGTAACTGCTGGATAATAGAACTGATAGCGGGAGAGCGCTGATGTAACTGCTGGATAATAGAACTGATAGCGGGAGAACGCTTATGTCACCGTTGGATAAAAGAACTGATAGCGGGAGAGCCCTGATGTCATTGCTGTGTAATAGAACTGATAGCGGGAGAGCGCTGATGTCACTACTGGATAATAGAACTGATAGCGGGAGAGTGCTGATGTCACTACTGGATAAGAGAACTGATAGCGGGAGAGCGCTGATGTCACTGCCAGATAATAGAACTGATAGCGGGAGAGCTCTGATGTCACCGCTGTATAATAGAACTGATAGCGGGAGAGCAGTGATGACACTACTGGATAATAGAACTGATAGCGGGAGAGCGCTGATGTCACTGATGTATAATATAACTGATAGCGGGAGAGTGCTGATGTCACTGCTGTATAATACAACTGATAGCGGAAGAGCAGTGATGTCACTGCTTGATACTAGAACTGATAGCGGGAGAGCGCTGATGTCACTGTTGGTTAATAGAACTGATAGCGGGAGAGTGCTGATGTCACTGCTGGATAATATAACGGATAGCGAAGAGCGCTGATGTCACTGCTGGTTAATAGAACTGATAGCGGGAGAGCGTTGATGTCACTGATGTATAATAGAACTGATAGCGGAAGAGCACTGATGTCACCACTGGATAATAGAACTGATAGCGGGAGAACGCTGATGTCACCGCTGGATAATAGAACTGATAGCGGGAGAGCGCTGATGTCACTGCCAGATAATAGAACTGATAGCGGGAGAACGCTGATGTATAATAGAACTGATAGCGGGAGAGCGCTGATGTCACTGATGTATAATAGAACTGATAGCGGGAGAGCGCTGATGTATAATAGAACTGATAGCGGGAGAGCGCTGATGTCACTGATGTATAATAGAACTGATAGCGGGAGAGAGCTGATTTCTCCGCTGTATAATAGAACTGATAGCGGGAGAGAGCTGATGTCACCGCTGTATAATAGAACTGATAGCGGGAGAGCGCTGATGTCACCACTGTATAATAGAACTGATAGCGGGAGAGCAGTGATGTCACTGGTGGATAATAGAACTGATAGCGGGAGAGCGCTGATGTCACCGCTGTGTAATAGAACTGATAGCGGGAGAGCGCTGATGTCACCGCTGTGTAATAGAACTGATAGCGGGAGAGCGCTGATGTCACCGCTGTGTAATAGAACTGATAGCGGGAGAGCGCTGATGTCACCACAGGAGGATTTCTTCTCGGATGCTTTATGATTGATCGTTGATCCCCCAAAAAATTCTTTTAATACTTTGTGTATGTATTCGTCCATGTATTTTATATAATTATCAAATAAACGTTACGTTTTATGTATTAGTCAGACAGTTCTTCACGGGGATTAAAATCGTTGTTTTCTGGGGTCACTGGCAGGTTGGGGGTTAACGTTGGCTGCCTGGCCTGCGTCGCACTCGGTAGCCGCTCGCTGTGCGGTGAGGCCCTTGTTGGTTTTGGCTGGCGCTCGCAGACACGCCTGTTATATAAACGCCACGGTGAGAAATGCAGCTGAAAAATGTCTATTAATTGTGTTTAGGAAGAGAAACTGACAAGGAAAGTAATAATGGCGCAGGAACGCCGGGGGAGGGGCTTGTGTTATAGCACAGGGGCGGGGCTTGTGTTATAGCACAGGGGCGGGGCTTGTGTTATAGCACGGGGGCGGGGCTTGCGTTATTAGCATGGGGGCGGGGCTTGTGTTATAGCACGGGGGCGGGGCTTGTGTTATAGCGCAGGGGCGGGGCTTGTGTTATCGCCTGCTGCAGCTCTGGGGGGCTCAGTAATGGTCATACGCGGCTGTCAGATTCCCAGAACATTTACTTTGCTGTTTATTCTAGTTTTAAAGCAAAAGCTCGTAATTCCTGCGCTAAACTTGTGCAACAAAAATAGGCAATTCATTGTTGCACACCCCTAAGATGAGAAATAGGAAGAATAATGTGCGTGGCCGCCAAGCAGTATGGCGCAGGTTCACTGGGGGCTCGCTCACATTTGCGCGGAGTATTACACGTGATATGCTGCTGAATTCCCATTGGCTTACATCGCGGTCCTCAGACGAGGGGATTCTCCAGGTCCCGCGACGGTGCGTGTTCTGTGCTGAGCGGACATTGCAGTGAGGACCTGCGGAACGCGCGGATTCTCTGCATATTTGCGCAACTAAACAATGGGCCTTTTTTGCACACGTAAATACGCTGCAGATTTACACGCTTAAAAAACCCACAGAAATCCGCGGTCATGTGATTCACGGTGTAAATACACGGCTGAAACCTGCACACGCCCGTATGAACGAGCCCGAGGCCAGAGGTATAGGGTCAGCGTGGCATCGGACAGATATCGCGCACTCAAATCTGCGATCTCCTTGTGACCGTGATGCGTTTTTGCATGGCTGCACATACGATATTCGCCTGCATGAAAAACGTGCCGCAGTCTCTCCATATCTTCGAACAGACAATACTGGTGCGCTTATCTCGGGCGTGTAAACATTGGCCTCGGTGCGTTCACGTGGGCAAGCTTGACGCGTGATATGAGATACGGTCAGATATGGTGTGATCTCCTCTCGCACCGCCACTCCGTGACTGAAGAATCGCCGCACGTCCTATTTTTCCGTTTCAGAATGGCCCATTATTTCCTTCGGCAGCAAAAATGAATCACATCGCGCTCGCATGTTGCAGAGACGCGATGCATAGTTCTTGCGAAGCGCGCCAAACTCACGCCAAACCCGGGTTTCCAAGTGTGATACCTGATTAAGATGAAAGCCAGAACATGGCGCATCTGTTCACGCCAGCAGACCGTTCTCATCACTGCGTCGCTTCTCCGGCCGAAGGTCATTAAGGTCCCGCCGCCTCATGGAGTCTGGGGCAGAATAGGGATTAATGGTACCAGAAAGGGCTGGTCAAGAATACTGAGCCTTGGTGCCAGGAGGGGGCCTGCCAGCTGGTGGCATCCTGGCAACAAGGAGAGGATGGGACAGGAGAGCGGAGATGGGACAAGGGAGGCTGCCAGGACGGGGACAAGAGGGGCCGGCAGGACGGGGACAAGAGGGGCCGGCAGGACGGGGACAGGGGGGCTGGCAGGACGGGGATAGGGGGACTGGCAAGATGGGACAAGGGGGGCAGACAGGATGGGGATAGGGGGGGCTGGCAAAATGGGGACAAGGGGGCCGGCAAAATGGGGACAAGGGGGCCAACAGGATGGGGACAGGGGGGCAGTTTGTGAAGAGAAGCAGGTTGTCCCACCCTATGGTTTTTGGTATTCGTTCATCCAATGCTGGCATTTATTAAATGGGGGATTGCCGTCGGCCTTCTGCAGGTGGGCATCAAGGGTATGATGACATTTGGTTGGCGGTTGGTCGTCTGGGCTCATGTGACCAAGGCTACTCGGTTTTATACAAGTTATTTGTGATTGCGTTAATCTTAACCACGTTTGAAAATAAATGGCGCGGCCATTAAATGCCGTACATGCGTCCGTGTCTTTATTTAGGGAGAGGTTAAGGGGTTAAACGGAGAATAAGATTTTATGATCCATCAGCTCCTTGTTAGTCAGCCTCCGATATGACGGGCGCAGTCGGACTTCTGCCCCAGGACCCTCGGGTTGGTCTGGTCATGGCGCCCCTGACACCCCTCTCCTCAGTCTCAGCTGACAACCTTCTACCCTCCAGTTTACCAGTTCTGGCGGCTGTTGCCCCGCGGGCCGCGCTGTCCGTATCTGCTAATCTCGCTCTTCCTGTAGCAGTGAAAGTTGGAGGAAGTGAGTGGAGAACTGGATTGTGCTCGTCAGATAGAGCTGCGCGGCCGCCGCTTTACTTCATGGACTTTTTTTGTCTAGTTCAGGAAGCTGACCCCCATCTCCTCTTCCCGTTTGGCTGAGCGGCCGGCTCACTCCGGAACTGGATTTGCGTAGGCAGAGTTAATAATAGTGCGGGTATATAAAGAGGCGAGGAGAGCCCCTCCGACCGTAGACGCATGGAAGAGACCCAGATAGCAGCACCAAACCCTTCATCACAGCGCAGTCTAAACACAGACGAGTCACGGCCACCGGGGGGGACATGTGTGACCATGACAGCCACCGGGGGGGACATGTGTGACCGTGACAGCCACCGGGGGGGACATGTGTGACCGTGACAGCCACCGGGGGGACATGTGTGAACATGACAGCCACCGGGGGGACATGTGTGACCATGACAGCCACCGGGGGGACATGTGTGACTGCGACGGCCACTGGGGGACATGTGTGACCATGACAGCCACCGGCGGGACATGTGTGACCATGATAGCCACCGGGGGAACATGTGTGACCACGGCAGCCACCGGGGGGGACATGTGTGACCACGACAGCCACTGGGGGGACATGTGTGACCATGACAGCCACCGGGGGGACATGTGTGACTGCGACGGCCACTGGGGGACATGTGTGACCATGACAGCCACCGGCGGGACATGTGTGACCATGATAGCCACCGGGGGAACATGTGTGACCACGGCAGCCACCGGGGGGGACATGTGTGACCACGACAGCCACCGGGGGGACATGTGTGACCATGACAGCCACCGGGGGGACATGTGTGACTGCGACGGCCACCGGGGGACATGTGTGACCATGACAGCCACCGGCGGGACATGTGTGACCATGATAGCCACCGGGGGGACATGTGTGACCACAACGGCCACTAGGGGGACATGTGTGACCATGACAGCCATCGGGGGGACATGTGTGACCATGACAGCCATCGGGGGGAACATGTGTGACCATGACAGCCACCGAGGGGAACATGTGTGACCACGGCAGCCACCGGGGGGACATGTGTGACTGCGACGGCCACCGGGGGGACATGTGTGACCATAACAGTCACCCAGGGGGACATGTGTGACCATGATAGCCACTGGGGGGACATGTGTGACCAGGACAGCCACCGAGGGGAACATGTGTGACCACGGCAGCCACCGGGGGGACATGTGTGACCATAACAGTCACCCAGGGGGACATGTGTGACCACAACGGCAACCGTGGAGACATGTGTGACCATGACAGCCACCGGCGGGACATGTGTTACTGCCACGGCCACCGGGGGGACATGTGTGACCGTGACAGCCACGGGGGGGAGATATGTGTGACCACGACAGCCACAGGGGGGGGACATGTGTGACTCTGACGGCCACCGGGGGGACATGTGTGACTGTGACAGCCACCGGGGGGGACATGTGTGACCACAACGGCCACCGGGGGGGACATATGTGACTGCGACGGCCACCGGGGGGAACATGTGTGACTGCGACGGCCACCGGGGGAACATGTGTGACTGCGATGGCCACCTGGGGGGAAATGTGTTACTCCGATGGCCACCGGGGGGGACATGTCAGACTGCGACGTCCGCCGGGGGAACATGTGTGACTGTGACGGCCACCTGGGGGGAAATGTGTTACTCCGATGGCCACCGGGGGGGACATGTGTGACTGCGACGTCCGCCGGGGGGAACATGTGTAACGGCGACAGCCACCCGGGGGGACATATGTGACTGTGATGGCCACCGGGCAGAACATGTGTGACTGCGACGTCCACCAAGTGTGACATGTGTGACTTGACAGCCGCCAGGGGGGATATGTGTCACTGTGACGGCCACCAGGGGGGATGTGTGTGACTGCGACGGCCACTGGGGGGGACAAGAGTGACTCGATGGCCACCGGGGGGGGGACAAGAGTGACTCGACGGCCACCGGGGGGGGGGGGGGATGTGTGTGTAAATGCGACGGCCACCGGGGGGGACATGTGTGACTGTGATGGCCACCGGGCAGAACATGTGTGACTGCGACGTCCACCGGGTGTGACATGTGTGACTTGACAGCCGCCAGGGGGGATATGTGTCACTGTGACGGCCACCAGGGGGGATGTGAGTGACTCGACGGCCACCGGGGGGGACAAGAGTGACTCGACGGCCACCGGGGGGGGATGTGTGTGTGATTGCGACGGCCATTGAAGGGGACATGTGTGACTGCAATGGCCACCGGGGGGGAATGTGTGACTGCGACGGCCACTAGGGGGGACATGTGTGATTCCGACGGCCACCAGGGAGGACATATGGGACTGTGGCCATGTCGCCTACATGTTGGCTGTATGGAGCCATCATCCTCTGCACATGAGCTGCAGATCCTGGAGCGTCTTACCAGGCCAGTGGACACCATCTGCACTGGGACCGTGGCAAAAAAAACCTCCCCTCGGCAACAAGGAGAGAAGAACCATTTATAGACATACGGTCATATACTGCCCACATATTACTATACAGAGCCTATATGATACTGTCATATATAGCTCATATGTGGGCAGTGTCTGGCGGGACGTATATAATGACCTCTATGAGGATATTATATCGGCTCGGCATGGTAATATATCAGCGGTATATGGCAGTATCATATCAGCACTATATAGTGATATTATATGGCAGTACATGGTGGGATGTATATAATATTACTATGTAGTGCTAATATAATACTGTGCTATACAGCTCTAGTACATACATGACAACACTGTATGGTAATATTACATGGGCAGGATATGGCGGGATGTAGCTGACCTGTATATGATAGTATTATATTGGCACTATATAGTAATATTCTCTGCTCAGTAAGGGAATGGAAACCGACAGCAGCCCCCTGCGGCCTTAACAGGGACCCTGCTGCTATGTTTGCTGCTCCTTATAACGCTCCAGTACTGATATAACCTCTAGAGACATCATCTATGTGATATCGGCCTCTTATGCCCCAGTAGAGCAGATTATCTGTCCGTGCGGACAATATGGACAAGTGCTAATCACCGTGCTGACTGTTGGTCGGCGTTTGTTGGCACAGGAAGATGATCTGCCCATATAAAAAAGACCCCTGAGGTACCTTTACACGGCACAACTGTTGGGCACGGAAGCACCCGACGGTTGCCCCAGCAGCTATTGCTCCTTATGTTCGCACAGGAGCGATGGTCTGTCAGTGAATGGAGGCCCGACGCGCCATTCCGGCCGCCCACCTTCATTTATTGCAAATAGGCAGTCGTTTATAGATTGAGAAGCCGCTCAGCAGTCGCTGTGTTACAGCTCGCTGGAAAGGAACAGCTAGCGACTTCTCACGTGGCGCCTTGTTGGGGGCCGTGTTATATGGGCCGACAGTTGCTCATTTGAGCAATTATTTGGGCGACTATTGGCCATGTAAAAGTGCCTTAAGGAAACTTAAAAAACTTGACCTGTTGGGAGGACCTGCAGATGGCAATTACTTCCAGAGCATGATAATGTCTCGAAGATTATGGAAGAAAAGCTCCTGAGGCTCTTCATAGAATCCTAGGACGGTGGAGTTGGAAGGGACCTCGGGGGTCATCAGGTCCTCGGGGGTCATCGGGGCCAACCCCCTGCTCAATGCAGGATCACTAAATCATCCCAGACAGATGTCTATCTGGCCTCTGAAGATTTCCATTGAAGCAGAACTCCCCATCTCCCGTGGCAACCTGTTCCACTCATTGATCACCCCCTATAAGTGGGACAGGTTACTCTTATCCTGTGAAAGTACTTTGTATTTTTTGTGCTAATGAAATGCGCGCAAAATACACTCATGTGAATGAACCCATTGAAATCAGTGAGTTCTATTCACTGCGTACTGCCCGCCCAAATTTGGAACATGTAATACGCAGCACAAATGTGTTCATGTGAATAAGCTCAAACTCTTATTAAATGTTGATAATGTGTGCACCCGTCACATTATGTATTCATTCGTCAGCACTAAAACTTGCTACTTTTAAGGTGATCGGACACTGACTCTTTTTTGTTCCACTTTGCACTATTCATAAAGCTAACACTGAGCTGGTCCCACAGAAAGAGCACAGTGGTGACTGCACACAGTGGATGTCTCTCTTGTTCTTTCTCTAATGATCATCGTTAATTAATTTTGGACATATAAGAGAATTCAGATCCCGTTAATTTTATTGCTGATTCTAAATTTAAAGAAGTCCTCCAACATCCGCTGTAAGAAGAACAGGGAAACCTGAGCGATGGCTGTAGCAACATACACTGAAGATTGGCCTCCTGGGGTGTTCTAATCAGAAGGTCAACATATACATAACTTATGATGGGAAATTTGCTCTGGATAAGGGGGCTCTTCTGGAGGGGGTCTCGGTGTATAGAATATTTGGATGTGGATTAATATCACCAACATAAGGCAAACCTTTAACACAGTCTACCTCATCCGTACCTCCAACCACTTATGGGATGGCTGACCCTACTCAAATATATCAGGTCTTACGGGGGTTCTACTAAGTGCTCTCTCCTGCCCCTCCGCCAATTCTGGCTCAAGTCCCTGTTCCCATCTTTGTGATTGCCCCTTGAACTGCGCCACTTTCTGCTGAGGAACTAGAAAATGCCGTTAAATCTCTGATAAATGCAGAAGCCCCAGAAGCCGATGGCGAACAGCCATTGGTTATAGGAACTTGATTCCCTTCTGTAATGTTGCACTAGAGGGCCGGTCAGTCGGACGGGATCTGATTTCCGCTATGACTGCAGTTATTCCCAAACCCCATAAAGCCCCTTCCCCCTATCCGCTGCCCAATTTCCCTTATATAAATGTTGATTTGAAACTCTTTCCATGGATTCCAGCTGCTCGGCTGAACAAATGTCTCCCATCCCTGGTTAACTCTGGCAAAGCAGGGCTTATACCGCCGGCAAGCTTGTAACAATGTCCAAAATATGTTTAAAGTGACCCTCCGGGCCTTGACAAGGGAAGATGGCCGCAGAGCTTCTTTGACTACCTGAAGCACACTGTGTATTAGTATATATCATTATATAAGACACTGCTTTGATTGGCCGGCGCTGCCCACATGACCAGTGAGCATACCTCCAAACTGTTGAACAACAAAAGAGGGACAGCTATATCGGTGCGCAGACATGACAGACCACGCCCCTTTTATGCAGAGCCGCATCCTCTGTATCCCGTAACAGTGCCCTTCAGTGAGCCCCTTACAGTCATGGTGTCCCTTTAAAGGTGATACTGCCCCTTCGTTAGTAGTGCGTGCAGTGTGGTGTCTTAGGGCCCTTTTACACCTATAATTGCAGCACATTTGTGGGAACTTCTGCAACAATGTTGGGAAGAAATTTCAGGGCGATATCTGAATACAGTTATAGAAAGAACACCTCAACGGTGTGAAGCTCTTACGTCAGCCGGAGGGGCGACTGAGAGGGGTCACAAATCTAGATTTAATTGGGTGAAACAAAGCTAGACTGGTTTCACATCTGCGTTGGATCCTTCGGTCAGGAGTTCCGTCACGGCATGCAGCACTTTTTCTTCGGTCTAGAAGCCGGACAGCTGAGCGAAAAGCCAAAGGGATCCAATTATAGTCAATGAGGTCCATTCGGTTCTGTCCTGACATAGCCATTCAGACGCAGGGATTCCTCTTTCCCGCTCTCTGAATGGAGCAGGACGGTGGAGGCCGGCGCAGCTGTGAACCGCTCTCACTCTTATTCATCTTATTTGTTTCTTCTGTTTTCATTTCAAAGAACATTTGAGACATTAAACTGTAAAAAGAGCAGTAAAAACTGCTAGAAAGGTTGTAGTAAAGCGTTTGACTGGTAGTGTATGTGCTGCCTCTCAATATAGGTTTGGGGCCATTATAATGGAGACTGGAGCCCTTTTTGATAGGGTGTGGACGTCCTGGATAACCTCCGTGCATCCTCCAAATAATCAGTTATCTGTCCCTTTAAGTCGTACATAACTAACATCATTCATGGGCCTGAAATGTCTCGCTTATCTATTACAGTCGAGCCTTTTATGTATCTTCTAAGATGGAACCATGAATGTTCACCATAGTCCTTGTGTATACCATCATGTCTACATATTATATCGCTCTATACACTGTCCTACCAAGAGTAATTGGACTTCTGAGCAAGAGTCAAAAGAGGCAGTTATTCCCATAAGTGAATACTTAGTGGGGCTTCTTCGGCCCTAATGACACTGGATACTCTGCGTGGCATACTTTCTAATAAGATCTGATACACTTCATCTGCTATTTCCCTCTATTCATCCTGCAAACATCTGGTGCGTTCTCAAAGAAGATGCATGGGCCTGTCTACAGCAGTGCAAGAAGTGCTGTCATTGGACTGTTGAGCAATGGAAGAACATTCTATGGAGTGATGAATCGTGCTACTCCAGCTTTACATCAGATGGATGTACCTCCGCCTGAGTGTGTTGTGCCACCAGTTATGTGCCACGGAGCTTCTGTTATGGTCTGGGGGTGTTTACGTGGCACGGTCTCAGACTGTTGGTTGTAGTGACAAGAACCTTGAACATGGAGGTGAACCCTGACATTCTAGACAATAATGTGCTGCCAACAATGTGGCAATACTCTTGTTGGAAGTATGGCTGACCATTCCCAGACACAAACCTTGTCACACGTGGATACGGATGTCCAAGGATAGTTCTGGCCTGCAGAGTCCCCACCTGAGCCCCACTGAACTGCTGTGGGTGAGACTGAAACTTCAGGTTAGGAAATGTGAACAGAGAACTTGCCGACAGTTTGCAGGATGAATGGAGGGAAATACCAGCTGAGAGTTTAAGATGTAAGTAGAAAGTATGCCATGACGAGAATCCAAAGTCATCAGAGCCAAAAGAGTCCCACTAAGTATTATCCTATGGAAATAAATACTAGTTTTGATGTTGCTCAGGGGTGCACTTACTTTTGGTTGGATTGTATGTATGCCGTAAGACAGATCCTGCAGGTTTTTCACAGGAAGTAATGTGATATCTGTTTATTATCTGTTTATTACCGCTTTATCTTCCACTTGTTAGAATTTAATAAATACATTGAAACTAAAAATCCCCGACATAAAGTGTAAAATAAAAACCATCTCCATGATGATGCTAATCCGGGGCGTCCCTGGAGGGCTCGCTTACCTAATGAATTGGTTTCTTTCCCATGCTAATGGCCCCATCACTGTCAACAGTGGCCATTAAAGCAGCGTCCGCCCGCCATTGTCACAGCTTGGGCTCCTCTAATATTCCACCACTGAGTCATTTATTTCCTAAACAAGGGTCGCTCCAAAGGTTGGATTGTCCACAATTCATAACTGAGCCCACATAAAGTATTGAATGCGACCTGAGAAGTGGTGTGCCGACGCCTGAGCAAAGTGCTAAATCCCACACCCCTTCTACACCCTAGAGGCAGGAATAGGCAAAGAATCCCAAAGGACCCCCTAGTGCTGCATTCATAAAGCAACGCCCCCTGCAGGGCAGATTAGCATGAAAAACATAGATCCTTTAATGTGTAATATCCAGTTACAGAAGCTGGGAAGCGTCTCCAGTCGTGTTGTAGGAACCAGAAACTCAGACCAAAATATCAAACTTACAATTTACTTGTATGAAAGTGCAATTCATTTTGTGAGAACCTCGCAGCGCCCATTATTCCCAATGAGAGCAAAAATACACCACAGCGAACACTTTACGGAAAGGTTTTGTGGCTGCTGCTCACACATGTTGTACTGTATACTGCGCCGCGAATAAAACGGCCCTCCAGTCCTGGACAAACAGCGCTGGCTGCACGGGTGTTCTGGCTACCTGACACACACTGCGCATTAACGCACATCTTTAGTTGAAGGGCCATTTTACATGGGACTACCTGTTGGGTGCAGAAGCCCTACAGGTCGTCCCAGCGATAATCGCTCTGCTGTTTTAACACAAGGACGATCATTGCTGAGTGGAGTTGGAGCGCGTCGGGGATCATTCCGGCCGGCCGTCTTCACACACAGTGAACAGGCAGTCGCTCACACATGAACATCTGCCTGTTTATACAGGCCGTCTGTCATTCAGCTTTCTGCAGTCAGAAACTGAATGAGAAGCGAATGATTCCCTGTTGTCGTTCAGTCTGTGCATTTACACTGGATCCCGGAATCTGAACAATTTCTTGGCCCTAAGACGCTCCACCTGCTTGAGGGACCCGCGCAGCACGTATGAGCGTCATGTAGTGTCTTGGGTTAGATTCACATCAGGACTAGGGATTCCGTTTTCCTGTACCGTTATGGGAGCAACAAAAGGGAATCCCGTGAATGAACGGATCTGTCTAATAATGGAGTCGGTGCCCACCGCGCCCCATCGGCCATAATGAGACGCATTCAGTTCCTCTACCTGTCCAGCAATTTTAGAAGATGAAAAAGTCCTGCATGCGTTTCACAGCCGATCGGCGCCGGAGACTCTGAACGGAACCTCCAGTGTAGATATGAAAAGAGCCTAAGGCTGGGGTCACACGGAACGAAAATTCTAGCGGAATGGCCGCACCGAAAAACAGCGAGAATTCCGCTGGAAAAGTGCAGCTTCAAAACTCCCTTCCCTTGGACGCGGGTTTTATAGCGGTTTCTCCTTCGGCATTCCGCTGCGGCTTTCTCCCTTTTCCTATAGAGAGGCCGCTGCGAAAAAGAAAAAAGAATTGACATGCTGCGGAATTGAATTTCTTGCTGAATGTCAGTTTTTGTGCGGCCTGGCTGCAACGGATTGGCCGCGGCGTGCGGACAAGATTTTTGCTAAATCTCGTCCACTTTGCTGGCTAATTCTGGGATTAGGAGCCGTGGGCGGATTTACTGTGTGGACTTTCCTTTACACAACCATATGCGTTTTTCCGTTGACCCGTATGCACCGTATAATCACATAAATGAAGATCTGACTCGATCTTTATTTATGTATTTCCAGCCATTAACACGGGCGCTGCTGCGCAAACGTAAAAATATACGCAGAAGTGATGAAAGCCAATGACCACTATAAAATGTTCAGAATGACCAAACATGCTTAATTAGGGCGAGCTGTCTCCCCTCCCCCCCCCCCCCCAACCCCCAATTGCTTTATACTCCCCGACCGTGTGGGGTTTACATGGCTGAACACCTGGTAAAGATACATGAGGGGGATTTACAATTGCGCGCTCTATGTGGCCCATTTTCGGGTTTGGACAATTTGTCATGGACAAGGGGCTAGAAAGGACTCCTGAATATAGTGTAGTGGTGGGGGGTATAAAGCCAAGACCCCTCAAATCCAAACTTAGGCTGGCTTCACATGGGCGTATTTTACATCAGTATTTTGTGAGCCAAAGCCAGGAGGGGAGAGAAAGTAGAATGGAAAGATTTGCACGTCTTGCGTATTTTCGACCCGCTCCTGGTTTGGGGGTCACAGAATACTGATGATAAATAAGCCCTTAAACAGTAGAGAATCGAAATGGCGCGATGCATCCAGTCAAATAAGCAATATAAGTTTACAAGACCAGAGCTGTGGGAGCAATGCTCTGCAGGAAAGATACTCTGCACAGGTGATGCCTCTTTTGCCTTTTATTGCTTCTAGACTATTCGGCAGTCAGTGCCCCCTCTCTGGATCTATTTACTGATGGTGGTCCCTGGGGGCCTGAGGTGCTGACCATAATATGTAGATGCTGGGGGGGTAATAGGCTGAACTGGATGGACAAATGTCTTTCTCGGCCCCAGATACGATGTTACTATTCAGTGCTGATAATGTAGTCAGTAGGGCGCAGCGCTGGCGCCATTGGAGAGCTTTACTGAATACAACAGATGGATCTGGATACTGGCGGATTTTCCGATATTAGACATCTGGCTCCACATGTTGGGGGTCTTTTGGTCTCCTTATTGCAGCCATAATAATAATAATAATCTTTATTTGTATAGCGCCAACTTATTCCGCAGCGCATCTGTATTGCCTTGCAGAATGGAGTCAGGGGTCTCTTGGTAAGCGAGGGTCTCGCATATCTGGAAGCACAACAGTTTTCACTAACCTCATCATAGTTGCTCCAAGTGCTAAACAATCAGTGATACAATAGAGCTGTACAGTAGGGGCCCTGCCCATCACTATAATGGGCCCCGTGTTATGATAGAGGGGGTGAATCCCTGCCCCCCATGTTATGGTGGAAGGGGGAGAGTTAACCTGTCTAACTGCCTCCTCTGGACTGATGCCCCCTGCTGTCCAGGGCTGGGAGGGTCTCCTTGTCCTCTGCTTCTATTGTCTTCAGTCACACTTAACATTTATCAGTTCATTTTTTTTTGTCTTGCAGAGAATCACTCACGACCCAAACTAGTAATAATGACTCCCAACAACTGATAAACTAATAATAATGACTCCCAACAACTGATAAACCATAAACTTTTCACTACACTGGAATCTGCTCCAGTGAGGGGGGATGGGGTGACCTGTGTGTGATGTGACATTTATTACACCCCCCCCCCCCTCCCGTGTAATATTCGGGGCTGCAGCCTGCAGATAAGGGTTCTCAGAAGTCTCCTCGTTATCTCCTTCCCTGTATTCTGCGCTGTCAGGAGGCCAAATCTCGTGGATGAGGTGATGAAGGGGTTAATATGTCACCTCCTTCAGCCAGAGCAGCGGCTAACAATAATTCGGGGCGCTGATACCACTGGAGGGACCCCCTCCCCCAGCACTTCATACCCCCGTCCCCTCCAAATGAAACAAGGTAACATTAATTTGATAACTCACAAAACATCCGGAGTTGGAAAGTATGCCCCCCCCCCCTCCCCCACCCCGCTGAATACAGAATGCGCCGGACCCCCCTGGGACCCCCAGCTGACCGCCGGACTGGGGCGCCGTCACCCCACAGTGTGTCCCCGCCGATAGTCCATGCGTATACACAGAGTATATAGTATGTGAGGGGAGGATACACTAGTGGATATATAATAGCCGTTTGTACAACCTGCTGACAATGATAAATCTGCTCTCTTAGTTACTGTGTATATACGGTATATCCGCCCGGTGTTATAGATTATCTGTGCAGATACAACCTGCTCAGTAGCATACAATGTATCTGCGCAGGTGATATGTAATATAGGGCAGAGATACAGATAATATATACTACAGATACATTATATCAGAGTAGGTTGTATCTGTAGTATACATTATACGGAGTATCTCTGCCCTATATGATATATTAGCTGTACACACAATGTATCTATGTGTGTATCTCTGCCCTATATAATATATTAACTGCACATACAATGTATCTATGTGTGTATCTATGCCCTATAATACATATTAGCTGTACATACAATGTATCTGTGTATCTCTGCCCTATATAATATATTACCTGCACATACAATGTATCCATGTGTGTATCTCTGCCCTATAATACATATTAGCTGTACATACAATGTATCTGTGTGTATCACTGCCCTATATAATATATTACCTGCACAGACAATGTATCCATGTGTGTATCTCTGCCCTATAATACATATTAGCTGTACATACAATGTATCTATGTGTGTATCTCTGCCCTATATAATATATTAACTGCACATACAATGTATCTATGCCCTATAATACATATTAGCTGTGCATACAATGTATCTGTGTATCTCTGCCCTATATAATATATTACCTGCACAGACAATGTATCGATGTGGGTATCTCTGCCCTATATAATATATTACCTGCACATACAATGTATCGATGTGTGTATCTCTGCCCTATATAATATATTACCTGCACAGACAATGTATCGATGTGTGCATCTCTGCCCTATAATACATATTAGCTGTACATACAATGTATCCATGTGTGCACCTATGCCCTATTTTACATACTAGTTGTACATACAATGTATCTATGTGTGTATCTCTGCCCTATATAATATATTACCTGCACATACCATGTATCGATGTGTGCACCTCTGCCCTATTTTACATACTAGTTGTACATACAATGTATCGATGTGTGTATTTCTGCCCTATATAATATATTACCTGCACATACAATGTATCGATGTGTGTACCTCTGCCCTATATTACATACTAGTTGTACATACAATGTATCTCTGCCCTATATTTTATATTATGTATAGTTGTGCCGTTTACATACATCGGATCTCCGATTGCTTCTTTACATATTAATTACATGATAACGTCACGTGACATGGCGGTCTCAGGCTGGGGGCGGGGCCAACCACTTGCATTTTGTGTACAAACATAAAGGAAGTAGCCAATCGGGAATGAGAGCTCATGAATATTAATGAAGCTCCTGCTTAACAAGCGGCGGTGGCTGCGGAGCCGAAGAGTAGATTGTCGGATCGTCCGGAGCAGCATGACCGCCGCCTTCTCCAGCCTCCCCTCGGCACACGGCAGGCAGCTCGGCACAGTGCAGGTAAGTGTCCCCGGCATGCAGCAGAGCCTACCTGGTGGAGATCCAGTGCGATGTAGCAGAGTTTGTCCGGTGATGATAGGAAGTTTGCGCGGTGTCCTGGTGCCGCGAAAGAGATGTAGCGGAGCTCACCTGGTGGGATCCTGGGTGCTATGGATCGGCGTGATGTAGCAGAGTTTGGCGGTGATGATACAATGTCTGCAGCCCGGCCGGTGATGATGCAATGTCTGCCGGTGATGGGGCGGCATGTCTGCAGCCCGGCCGGTGGTGGGACCTTCTGGGTTTTCTGCTTCTTTTTGTGTTCAGTGTTCCGGAGTCTCAGCTGTTCTCAGTCGGGTTGGAGATGTGTGTAGTGCGGCTCCCGAAGTAGCAGAGCGCGGCCGGAGATGCTGCTACAATGTATCCAAGTGTCGGGAGTGTTAAGTTGTATAGCGGGTGGTCAGTACCGGCGCTGCTCCCGGGCACACGGCTCAGTGCTGGCATATAGACTTGCCTGACAGGACCTGCATAGAGCTAGAATACCCTGCTGTATACCTGCAGTAACCTGAACTGTATACAGCTACCAGTATAATACCTGCAGGTCCCGCACTGCATACAGCTAGAATACCCTGCTATATACTGAATAATAGCTATATACCTGCAGTAACCTGAACTGTATACAGCTACCAGGTCCTGCACTGTATTCAGCTATATACCTGTGGTAACCTGAACTGCATACCATATTCTACTGTATTCAGCTATATACTTGTGCTGCATACAGCTAGAATACCCTGTTCTACACTGTATATAGCTCTATACCTGCAGTAACCTGAACTGCATGCAGTTATATACCCTGTTCTATACTGTATGCAGTTTTATATACCTGCACTGCATACAGCTATAATACCATGCTCTGTACTGTATACAGCTATATACTGATTGCCATCTCCGTGACTTTCTGTGCATCCTCTGACTTTTACTCTCCTCCCCGCAGGATCTCGGCATGGAGGATCTCTGTCTCCCGCTCATCGACTCCTGCAGCATCAAGAAGGAGGATGACGATTTGGGAAAGTTTGTGGATTTAGAGTTTATTTTGGCTCATACAAGCAATAATCCTGGTGGGGGCGGTGGGGGTCCCACTTATCCCCTGCCTGAGACCCCGGAGAGCTGCAGCACCACCTATGATAGTGATGGCTCCTACCAGCCGGGGCACAAGTACGAGAGCCCCCAGCACAGCTACGTGGCTGAGTTGCTGACCCCTGACATTACCTGCATGGACGCCCCTCCTGACTACAGCCTGAAGCCCCCCATGCCCTGTCGCAGGAAGTACACAGAGCTGCGGGGTCCTGATGCCCCCGGGCCCTTGTCTATGGAGCAGCTTCACCACCTGGGCCATAAGATCAAGAAGGAGCAGCCAGAGCAGTCCTGCATGCTGGGGGCCCCGACTACCTCCAACTGTATGGCTGGGCCCCTCCTGGAGCACAAGGCTGTCATGCACCTGGGGGGACCTACTTATAGGATCAGTCCCACTGAGGACATGGGACTGAATGACTGTCATCTGGTGAGCACTGAGCTACACTTCCTGCCCCAGCAGTACCAGCCTTACCCCCCTGGCTTCCCAGGCCAGGCCCCCCCACAGTTCCATGGACACTTCGGGGTGTACAGAGACCCTATGAAGGTGCACCCGGCCATACACGGTATGATGGTCACTCCACCCTCCTCCCCACTGCTGGAATACTACCCACCCATGAACCCCACTGAAGACTGCAAGCCAAAGAGGGGGCGCCGCTCATGGGCCCGCAAGAGAACTGCAACCCACAACTGCGAGTACCCGGGCTGTGGCAAGACCTACACAAAGAGCTCCCACTTGAAGGCACACATGAGGACACACACAGGTAAGTGCAAGGTGCACAGTCCTAATATGTGCAGACCCCTAGATCTTGTCACCCATCCTGATGCCAGTGTAGCCCTCTATAGAAATCCATTGGGCGGGTGGGGGGGGGGGGGAATAGATGGATGCACAGGTGAGCAGAGGCACAAGGTCCCAGTATGCATCCACCCACCCGATATGTGCAGACTCCTAGATCCTGCTTCCGCTTGTTAGTGCGCCCCTGTTATAATGGACATCCCACTCTGTAAGGCATGGGTTACAGGGGACACTTTGCTCAATCCACTTCAGACTAAAGGGACACCTCAGTTGTGGGTTGTACAGGTAGAACCTCCTTGTAACCTGTGCATGCATGGGGATGTGGGGGGGGGGGGGGGGGGAGGGGTTATAAGGGAAAAGATGGCCCCTTCATGTCTTTTGTCCTGGTAATTAACTCTTTGGGTTCCCTCCTCAGGTGAGAAGCCTTATCACTGCAACTGGGAAGGCTGCGGCTGGAAGTTTGCCAGATCAGATGAACTCACTCGCCACTTCCGGAAGCACACTGGACACAGACCCTTCCAGTGTCACCTGTGTGAGAGGGCCTTCTCCCGCTCCGACCACCTAGCCCTGCACATGAAGAGGCACATGTGAGCCAACCCAGAGACTGCACAGCTGCCCCCTAGAGGGGCTGTATATATATCTGTACATTGGACCCCCAGATCGCTAATATATTATTTAAAGAGCCAGACCCCCAGAAGGTTCTGCCTCTTGTACAATATTTGGAGCTTCTTGCATTTTGTAAGGTAAATTGAAGTTTTATTTTTGCTGATCTGGAAGTTTCAGCTCCTTTTTGTACTCTTCATTATACTGTAAGAGTCTGGGGGAGGGGAAGGGGTGCCACAAGTGTTGGGGTGACCTTTTATTGTTGAAGTATTGGGAAAACTCCCCTGTAAGTGCAATTCCTGCCAGTCACCAATTGGCTGTACTGCAGCGCCACCTACTGGCCCCAGGTGCTCCTGCACTCACCTGTACATAGCATTTCTTACCTGCAGGACACTTTTGGGTCCAGGTTTATTTTTTACTCTGTTCTTTTTGTACAATGTCTGGTTGCTTTCCCTTTAGAAGGGAGTCAGGTACTGTCCGCACTGCCAAATCCTGTAAAGAAATGTATAATAAAGTCCAGATTGTCAAAGATCTCAAGACTCTGCTGTCCACTTATTCATGTACCAACTCAAACTGGGGGCCACAAGCTGGAGGGGAAACAAAAGGGTCATGATTGTGTGCAGGGATGTGTGACTGGGTGCCAACTAACCGGAGTCCCATAAACTATTAGGTGAGGGACTGCTGTGAGGCACCCCATACCTGCGCCGTGTTCCTGCGAAGTTGTTGCATACACACCAGCATGTTATCAGCCACCTGGCATTCATCTCTATGGGCGAGTGCATGCACACAGCCGACTGAAGAGACTCCCCAGCACAACCGCTTCCAGGACTCCCTGTTCATCACCTTTTTGATCCCCATAATGCAGTCTTATGGGGCTGAAAGGTGCTGACTGGTTCCTGTTTGAGTTTTAACCAAGATTTGAAGAGCCTGTAATGGGTCTATCCTGTCAGTGGAATACACTGGCCAAATATATACCCACCTGAATAGGGGCTAAGGCCTCCAAAACATTTAAGTGCCCAAGGGGCTCGGGTGCAGCTCGCAGCAGTCACCTGTCTGATACACTGACGACCCATATACATTGACCTCATCTGTGATACGGACATGTGATTGGGGCAAAAAGCCCCCAAAATACATACAAATGTTAACAAGTGCACATTTTCTTCCAGGCTCTGCCCCCTTTACACAGGGGTCTTCTTCCTCCTATGACCATATAATGGCATTCTGCAATGCTCTAAGACTTTTGAATCCATCACCACTTCCAATCTGTCTGCTTCCTGTTAAGTGACTGAGGACCCTTTTCCCATAATAGATGGATTTGCTTGGATCCATATTTCCTATTCTCTAGTAGGTTGCTTACTCAGGCCTCCTGCCGGACAGATTCTGCATGCGAGTCCGGCCCTGGCAGCGCCGCATACCTAACTTTCTGTATCTTCATCTGTAATGTTGCTGGTCCGCACGGCTCGCCATCTGACGTGTGCAGGACAGATTTGTAACATATATATATATATATATATATATATATATATATATATATATATATATAAAAAATTTTTAAAATCTGCTTTCCCCGCGTCATCACCTAGCGATTTGACGTGGAATCTGAAACACTAATTGCGGAAGGGCCATGGATCGGACAGCTTCCATTGACTTGAAGCCATCCATGCAAAAAGATTTACTTTTCCATAGCATGCTATGGCGGGTATTTGCTGCGGAATCTGGAGGTGTATGCCGAGATTCTGCAATGCACATCCACCCATGTGCAGCTGGCCTTAGTGCAGCACTCACTCGCCCCATTAAAGCAACAGGAAAATCCAATCCCATTGGTTCTATAAAGCCATATAGATAGTAGACCCTGATGGAGCCGGGGGTCACCCTCTATGGTGCACATGGGAGAATTGCTCTTACTTAGTTGCCCTTCTCTGCTGGATGAGGGGTCACATTTGTTCCCTACTGTGGATCGCCAGGATGACTATCCTTAACAGCAGTCTAGATGTAATACTTATGTACAGAGTATATAGTAGAATGACAGATGGCATAGCTTAATGCAGTAGGGTAGACTATCAGTATATAGCTGGAGTATGGATGGAACAGCTGTATACTACATAGTATTCTATCGATGCCGTATAAGACCCGATATATCACTGGAGGGGGAAGAGGACCGGACTACAAAAATCTATAATGCTTGGATAGATCCGAGGCAAAAGACCCGGCCGCCAAAGAACACGCCGGCCGATGCTGGCAGAGCAGATACTGGCATGGATATCACACAACTGAAAGAAGGAAAACATGGAGGGAGCTTGCCTGGACGGCCGTGGACAGCTAACATCTATGTAGTATACAGCTATTCCCTCTACAGTACTCTACTGTATGTTACTATAGTAATATGTATATCTGTATATAGAATAGCTCTATATAGTGGTGTGCAGGTCTGTCAGGGAGTGCCCGCACCCCACAAAATAACCCTTAACTGTGTGGGGGCCCTGGACTCAAGGTATATTCCATCTGCAGAGGGGAGAATCCAACTTAATGATTTTACCCACTGGACCCCTCAGACTAGTGGAGGGCACTAGTGAGGTCCAGTCTGCCACAATACACAGTTTACAAGGAAGGACTCTGCTGCAAAGCTCTGACCCAGCTCATACAGAGCAGCCTGGTGCAGATCCTGCAGGGGAAAGTATCTCTGCTCCGCTTTGTGGGTATTAACCCCTATTCTAAAAGGCTGCTCTCACAGTCCAATAATCCCTCGTGAGTTTGGTGCGGTGTGAGAAGCCCAAAACTCATGCAAATACCAATCCTATTCTCTTAAATGGAGTCATGGACCTGAGCAGTGAAGGAAAAAGTGGCTGCGTGTCCTGTCTTTCCTCGCAACACATTGTTTTGAATGGGACAGTAAACACATGGCATGGCCTGTGCTGCAAGGTTCCCCGTTGAAAACAATCTGCGCCGGAGGATCGCTACATCACAAGAGGTGAGAGGAGTCAAAAACACCTCACATCTGCGTAAAAACGCCCATTTGTGAGCGCTCTATCGGACGCTGATATGCCTGCCCATGAGTAGACGCCCGAGGCCTCCTTCACCCGGGCGAGCACAATATCCCCATGAGAATGTCGTGGCAGGCAATGTTTAGGCGTCAGCGATGCTTTTTCCCGGTAAGACTTTGCGCATCGCAGCAGCCGGCGGTTTCCTCGTGCGATAGACAACCGGTGTTACTAACATGGCAAGCTTGTGCGTTGTGATAAACCGAAGGGTCCATAGGGCAACCTGGGCGAGGAAAAAGGAGCAAAACCCAGAAAGATCGGCCATGCCGCGATTTACAAATCTCACAACACTGCGGATAGAAAACCTCACGGATGGGAATGAAGTCACTAGATGCACGGGGTTTCATAATTCTGCATTTTCTTGCACTGCTCAAAAATCGCACGGTTTTCTCGCAAGTGTGAAGGAACGCTAAGGCTGGATTCACACAGGGCGGATTTGCCGTGTAAATTCCGTCTGGAATTTTGCAGCAGCAAGTCTGCCTGCGGCGCGGAATTCGCCGGCCGCAGCATGTCCATTTTTTTAAAAATTCCACTGCAGCCATGCTCTCCTCTATAGGAGCGTCAGCCGCAGCGAAAAGCGAGCCGCCAGGCCGCTTCAAAACCCATGGCTAAGGGTCGCAGGTTTTGAAGTAACACTTTTCTCGGCGGAAATCTCGCGTTTTTTTGCTGCGGCCAAACCGCAAGATTTCCGCCGGGAATCTGGCGTGTGAGAACCCAGCCTTAGGACAGTGGCGTAGGAAGGGGGTGCGGCAGGTGCGGGCTGCCCCGGATGCCATCACTGAGGGAGGGGATGTCTGCATCCTCCCCATCCTTACATGTCAGCCGTTTGGCTCCAGCACTGCAGTCAGCAGACAGGGGATCCCGGCTCACTCTCAAAGGCTGCTGGCACTATACACAGCGCCGGTCCTCCCTGGCATGTGACTGATCCCATGCTCACGACAGGTCCTGTTAGTAGGCGGAGTGCGGTGCTGGATGGTGCATGTCGGTCCGTTTCCATGCTTGCCAACGTGCGTTTTTTACAATGATGCAAAGAATTTTTGATTCAAAATGACATTGCTTCTGTGAAATTGCGATGGTCACGCGCGTAAGGAGCGCAAGTGTTTCCAATTGAGTTTAGTAGGAAACATCGCATGGCAGTCGCAGGCACATTGGGTGTTCCCTCGGAATGCAACCACTGTTTTCAATGGGACCTTGAAAGACCTCCCATGGCACTCCCACGGCATGCGACACGCGACACGCATACCAGTGCCATGCAGCGTTTCGCATTGTGATCCTTTCACGCTATTCACAGAAGCGATGAAATTCACATGTTGGCGAGAAAAATATTGGGCTACCTTACTCCAGTGTGAATGTAGCCTAAGAGTTATCATGCGAATCACTCTAAGGGCCCTAACAGACTTTGTTATAATTTATCGCCATTTCAAAACCTCTGTTTGTTGTCAGTGAATGGAAACATTTCCCCAGCAGCACAAATCTCTCCTGTGCCAATGGGTTGTTATAATGTATCATGCAGCTTAAATGTATCAGTTTGGAGTCCAGGCGGTGGAAGGGCTTGTCGGCAATACCCAAGCTAGCTCCTATACCCCTGAAGACGGCAGAGCTCTGGTGGAACACGTTGGGGAGCCTCATGTAGTCTATCCTGCTAAAGCTCATCTCAGACATAGCCTATCAGGCAGCATGCTGGCAGTTCACGCAGGGATCCAATCCCTTGCCATGTCTGCAGCACATAGTAGTGTACGGCTGCATGGTAGCACACTCCAGCTGCAGCAAGTGTTAGTCGTGATCCTGAGATTTGGGCAGTTGTGTCTGTTGCATCACATTCACTCGCACTGCTGATCCTTTTAATTCATTGCTACTATAATACATTTTATTACATATCAATGAATTACTTTTAAGGGGACCCAACGGAGGGTTTCATCTTATGGCAAAGGCTGCGGTGGGATTGGTTACAATGTAACCCTGGTGGGCCTTTGAGCCCCCCATATTTTTGCTTGCATTTTACAGATACAACATGAGTACGGCGTCTGTATAAACCAATGATGCTGCGCTGTGGTTTCCATTCACTGATGGCAAACAGGCTGCGCCATTTCCTGCAATGTCTATCCCTTTGTATCTTCTTCGGACCGGCTTCTTGGAGCGCCGTTGTGTTCCCCTTGCCGCGGTCGTTGAAGGAGGAGAGAGATGGATGTCTGTGCAGATGAGGGGAAGTTCTGCTGCCAAGACGCTTGTCTATTTCTGTCTGTTGTACCTCTTGCTGGTTTGGCAGGACGGGCGGCTTTTCTTGCTCGCAGGGCAGGGAGGGAACGCACAAGTTAAAAAAAACAAAAAAGCACCAACAAACAAGCATAAAACAAACTAATCCCATGAGTCAGATCATTAATCCACGAGGGCGGCTGCACGTGTATGGCCATCCGGTTCCTGGGACTGGAGGAGCGCCACTCTCTGATTGGCTGAGGATTCCCCCAATACAATTCATATTGGCTCCATAGCAAAACAAGATGGCCCCCGCCGCTAACAACAGGACGCGCAAATGGCAGCATAAGTGACCATAATTAAGGCAAGAGCGCTAAATATCGGAGAAGTCACATAATGGTGCGAGATCACAGAGGGCCGCCAACTGCTTGTTCCCTACAAGTTCAATGTTCTGGCACCCGAGTGGCTCTTCAACGTCTGGGCCCCATAGCAGCTGCTACGGCTATAGTGACATCCATGCTGTGAACTGACGACGTCTCTGGAAGGCGCCTCCACACGTTCTCCGCTGCGAATATCCACATGTCTGATATGCAGATTAGATGCGGATTTTGGTGAACCTTTCAGCATTGTGGAACATTCCGGTCCTCACTGACACCATGATATCCAACATAATCCTCAGTACCTGCAGGACTGCGCCACATTGTGTCACATGGTCACAGAGACCACAGCGCCTGGACGGCCCCCTCCCCATACGGGGGTTTGGTTTTTGTAATACATTGTTTGTCCCAGAGCCAGACGTGGATTCAGCAGGCCGGATAGCGGAAGGACGGATACGATTTTTTCCTTGTTGGACCCATTTCTGGCTTTCGCTAAAAACTGTAGTCGTATTTTTCTAAACAGCGCACCGACAAACTCATCGCAGCCGCACCGTTCGCCCATGTAGCTCCTCCTCCGACCGGAACCCTCATGTTACTGGAGACATTTCTGGGAATCTTGTGGATCTTCTCTTGGCACTAATCATAATAATCCAGAAGATTTCCGTTAGTCTGGTAACAATGGGACCTGCTAGACGCCGGATTAGCAGATGTTCTGCATTATTGGACACTTTAGTTTAAATGCAGAGACCTTGAGGGGGATGAGGAGCCCCGAGTGACCAGAGGCCTCTTATGCTTCCTCTTCGGCCTGATGTGCGTCTGTCTGCTTCCGCTCTACATGTATATTGCAGATCTGTGCTGGATACAAATGCCGGATTACCAGATTTACTGGATTATCAGATGGCGCACACAGGCCGCGACTCCCTGAAGCAGCAATCTAAAGGAACCTTGTCACCTTAATGTGGACTAGTAGAGTGATATACTTCTATATGTGCGACGACACGAGGAGCCGTCTGCACCTGTTCCTCCAAACTTGCTGGGATCTGCGGATATGGCTGAGATATCTCTCTTGCTGAGCTCCGCCTCCTGGAGACGTCACATGTTCCACCTGCAATGCACTGACCGAACGGACGCACGCGATGTGATGGGGCCCCATCGCAGGAGATGCAATAGGGCCACGTGGACACTTCTGCGTCACGCTGTTATCCCTGTGGGGCTTGAGTTTCGCACCTGGTAAATGTTTGCACTTCTTTACTTCTTCCTATTAGGGTTACGGTCGCCGACCGCCCGGAGACGTTATTCCACAATCACAGTCTGGAAAAAAACCCAAGACGTTCCGCAGCTAAAAACACAACAAAATCCGCACCTGCGCTGCGTTCAGCGGACAATGCATTCCCGTGTGTAAGGTCCCTCGGGCTCCGTCCTCAGTGCAGCGCAAGTGCAACGCTTGACATCTCCAGCTGGGGGCGTCACTCAGCAAGAGAGGAGCCGGTATTTACTGCAAGAGGCAAGGAGAGATCTGGGGCCAATAGCAGAGGTGGCGGGCCGCCTATCCGAAGCTCCAGGGATAGTTAGCATACAGCGCACAACTATTTCTGGGAGGACATGGAGGTACAGACGGACCCCGTCGTGTCGCACATATGAAAGTATCAGAACTTTACTAATCAAAAGCTCCCCAAACTTCCCGTACATTTCAGGACTCCAATGGAAACTTTGCACAGGACCCCCACCTATCATGTACCGTTTAGGGGTCTCCTGGAGCAGGTCTTGTGGCCCCGGATGTGACTGCACCCCCTACAGTAGGGGGATATATACTCTGTAGCGCACTGGTGCCTATGATCTGCTGTGACTGCGCAGGAGGGGCCCCACGAACCGGCTCCACCAAGACCAATGCAGCAAATAAAAGGCCCAGTAAAACCCATCAAAGGCTCTAATCCAAGTGTCACATCCGGCATCAAATCCCCGCCGCCTCATAAAGCACATTATTACCTGTAATGATCACCTGTACTTCTGCTTTACAGCCCCCCCCCCTCCTGTTTCACCTCAGCTCTATAATCCCCCCATGTCCCCTCTACTCTACAGCCCCTCCCCCACATGTCCCCTCTACTCTACAGCCCACTTCTGCTCTATAGTACCCCAGTGTTACCTCTACTCTATAGTACCCCCTCATGTCTCCTCTGCAGAGCAGCTGCACCATGGTGCCCCCTATATAGATTCACTGTAGATGGTGGTATTCCCAGCTCCCCCTGCTGTAGGGGGCGCCCTCTCCCCCTCGGGCGCCCTGGGCTCTGTAGTTCTCTGCGCTGGTATCTGGGACGCTCATCTTGTGAGTCATCTCCAGAGTTGCACAATATCATTATATACATGCATCTCCTATACGGTGAGAATTCCAGTTTTCCCAGAACTGACTGTACCGGCGGAGTGTATAATTAATGAGGAGCCGTGGATTACATAAGGCATCTGGGGACGACCCTGAGAGCGGCCTGACTGCTCAACTAACACTTACCTCTCATGGGGTTACCCTCTGCGACCCCCGAATAATCACAGGACTGCAGGCAAATTCCACCCACCGCCATTACTTTGCAGAGTCTGGAGAGGGATACGGAGGTCACTGTAAGGATAAAGGGGGCCAATAGAAGGATACAGAGGGCCACTAGAAGGATACAGGGGGCCAATAGAAGGATACAGAGGGCCAATAGAAGGATACAGGGGGCCAATAGAAGGATACAGGGGGCCAATAGAAGGATACAGGGGGCCAACAGAAGGATACAGGGGGGCAATAGAAGGATACAGGGGGCCAATAGAAGGATACAGGGGGCCAATAGAAGGATACAGGGGGCCAACAGAAGGATGCGGGGGGCCAACAGAAGGATGCGGGGGGCCAACAGAAGGATACAAGGGGCCAACAGAAGGATGCGGGGGGCCAATAGAAGGATGCGGGGGGCCAATAGAAGGATACAGGGGACCAATAGAAGGATACAGGGGGCCAATAGAAGGATACAGGGGGCCAATAGAAGGATACAGGGGGCCAATAGAAGGATCCGTGGGGCCCTTCTTACTTCTTAATGTAGTTCTAAGACATGCAGTGCATAGTGATGTGCTGCAGGATGGACCCCCATCACATCCAGCTGCTTCTCTCCTCCCTTTTCTCCCTTGAGCAGCTGGGGGGCCACAGCCTGGATCTCGGGGGGATCTTGTTTGTACTTATTATTTGCTTGTAGTTTAGAAGCTTCGGTCTCTGCTGTAGAAGCTCTCTGTGAAGTGACACCCAAAGCTGCAGTGTAAAACATGGTGGAGGGACAGACCAGTAGCCCGAGCCCCTGATGAGACAGGATTTTAGACTACACTAGACTCCAATAGTCAACACAGACAAGCTGGAGTCATTAGCTGTGTCCTAAAGGAGAAGAGCTGAAGTGTAAAGCAAGTGGTGGAGCAGCAGTCTGAGCTTCTGATAAAACATACAATGACAGCCAAGCTGGAGTCACGGATTCCAGTTGTATCCTCATGGAGCAGAGCTGCAGTGTAAAGCATGTGGTGGGGATAAGACAGCAGGTGGATGTCAGACTACCCCAGACTCCAGTAGTGGTCTTGGTTTTAGGACGCCGTATTATATGACCGTTAGCAGATGTTGCTGCTATACGGCGGGCTGTAGGTACGGATTATGTCACGTGATGTCGCGCCACATCAGAACTCCCTGTAATTGGAGGTAATCTGGGCTGGTTGTCCCAGCAGTGCAGGATGATGAGGGTTGTGATCCACGGTATCTGCTTCTGTGCAGGGTAAACCTGAAGATCTGGGGCGTCTTGCAGTCTTGCCCACTAGTCACACATATTGGGGGTCTACCACTGTCAGAAGCTGCCCCCCTCCTTCCTGACGGGCAGAGTCTCCTTCAGTGCAGATCTGGTCTTATATTTATGAATCAGGGGGCTCTGCATGAGCAGGGCAGTTGCAGTGCAGAGCCCACTTTATACCATCCTGCATGGGCACCTGCTGGTAATAAGCGGCTGCGGTGTGTTTTATGTGCCAGTCATTGTGGGCTGTTTTATTATGGTAGATGGGCCGTCGCCTGCAATATATCCGGTGTCACTAGAAATTCTGGATCTGTGTGGGCAGAGATGACACAACTTCAATCCAGGCCACTAATTAATGCCAGTAGCTGAAGATTATTAACGAGGGACCTGCTGCAACCTGCCCGGCTCCCAACAATAAGACCTTCCAGGAGGAGTGCAGCAAGTACCCACGGGGCCCCGTAATGGGCCCCTGCACCAAGCCCACCACCAGCTGCAGCGAGGCCCCCTGTCTTCTGCATTATACTGCACTGGTGGAGATGGGGCCCCTGAGCTGCGGGGCCCCTTTACAGCTGCTCTGCCCACTCCCCTGGTAGTTCTGCCCATGGTAGGAACCTGCAGGGGTGTGAGGGGATAAGACCACCATCACACTGGGCTGACACTGGCATGGGGGGCATGCATGGGGTATCCTAGTACCAGCAATGGTCATACTGAATTATATCTATGCCGTCCCCAGCCAGGGCCTCAGGTATTTTTAGGGTCCGCCAGCACCCATGGCCCATGGCTAAAGTGATCACTGTGGCATCCCTGCACCATCCATACATGACCCCCGCTGATTCATCCACAGGCTCCATACTGGATGTTGTGGCCAGAGTGGCATCTATACAAAGCCTAGGAGGTCACTACAGTCAGTGGAAGTGGCACTGCCAACCCTGTGGCCCCTGCAGCCGGACTGTGGCCCCATCATCTGCACCATGTAATAACCATCTCACATGCACTGATGGCTGCAGGTCCAGCGCATACATGGAGTGATACAGAAGGTGACAGCAGTGCAGCTCCCCTCCCAATCTACACAGCAGTCACCTATAGGAAGGGGAGCAGCGGCAGTGACCCCTGCAGGCAGCACTGGGCACTGCAGACCCGGAATGCTTCCCTCACCTGGCGGATCATTTCCAGTCGTTATCATCTACAATCAGATTTCATAAAGCTCCATCACCGCAGAGGGAAAAGTTCTAGAACTTTCTAAGGGGCTTTATGTTTGAATTCCTCAGCATTTCCAAGATCTCTGCTTACAGTCAGTGAACGAGAAATCAGTTGCTTACATTCACATACATGGCTGGTGCGGCTCGCAGCTGAGGATTTGTTACAATTGCATCCAGCCTAGACAAGCAGCAGGTTCGTTACTGTGTATCACACGGGGGTGTCCAGACTGGATACACGTGTAACAGACCCTCAGCTGTGGGCGGGGTCTCTGCAAACAACATTTTTGAGAATGGGAATGGATTGAAACATGAAGCAGGCGGTTTCCTCCCAGCGGTGCTGTAAATGTGACAAGGGTATTCATTAGACATTTGTCGCATCCGGTGGCTCCTCTGTGCGCCAGACCGAGACCTACGCCAGCACAAACTAGTAAATTCTAGCATGAACTACGGTATACCCGATGGGTGGTTGCGCAGTCCTGCGCCCCTAATGCTAAGCTCCGCCCACTTTTTTGTCAGGTGCGGAGCCTAGCATAACCCCTCAAAAAGTTGCCATTTTTGCAATGGAGCTAAACTATGGCGACCTTTGATGCTAGAATGCCGGTCAACAGCCTTAAGACGAATCCCCGGGAATGGCGTAGAAGTCGGACTTCATTAAGAGGGCGGAGCCATGATAGTTCCCCTTATCCACAGGCGTTGGACTGAAATGGGGTGGTGGTATGTATGCGGACTGCCGCAAGGACTCGCCGGCGCCCTGTTCTCCAGATTGGTCGCACCTCCACAATTATCTACAGTATAGTAACAGGCGCAGGTTTCAGCAGTTCGCGGCTTATTCCGGTCCCTTCTGGAATTTTCCATGTTTGCAGAGCGACTCATTAATATTCATATGGTCACTGACTCGGGCTCTCTGATTGGCAGGCAGTAATAGACAGATCTGTCAGCAGCAGCCGGGAATATAGCTGTTAATCGGCCTGGGATCTCCCAGTTGGCATCTATAATACGGGAAGAAATGGGGTTTCCCTGGAAGCAATAGTATTACAGCGCCACATCTTCCGCGGCGCCGTACAATGCGGTACACAGGAACAAGCTTATGGTCACCGATGGACAGAACACTAACCATGGGGGAGCTCAGTGACCCTTGTGCAGGGGAGGAGAGTACCCAATGCCAGTGACGCCCAGGAGGAGCTCAGCTGACCCTTGTGCAGGGGAGGGGAATACCCGATGCCAGTGATGCCCAGGAGGAGCTCAGTGATGAGCTGGCCCTTGTGCAGGGGAGGGGAATACCCGATGCTAGTGATGCCAAGGAGGAGCTCAGTGATGAGCCGGCCCTTGTGCAGGGGAGGGGAATACCCGATGCCAGTGATGCCCAGGAGGAGCTCAGTGATAAGCTGGCCCTTGTGCAGGGGAAGAGAATACCCGATGCCAGTGATGCCCAGGAGGAGCTCAGTGATAAGCTGGCCCTTGTGCAGGGGAGGGGAATACCCGATGCCAGTGATGCCCAGGAGGAGCTCAGTGATAAGCTGGCCCTTGTGCAGGGGAGGGGAATACCCGATGCCAGTGATGCCCAGGAGGAGCTCAGTGATAAGCTTGCCCTTGTGCAGGGGAAGAGAATACCCGATGCCAGTGATGCCCAGGAGGAGCTCAGTGATAAGCTGGCCCTTGTACAGGGGAGGAGAATACCCGATGCCAGTGATGCCCAGGAGGAGCTCAGTGATGAGCTGGCCCTTGTACAGGCGAGGGGAATACCCAATGCCAGTGATGCCCAGGAGGAGCTCAGTGATGAGCTGGCGCTTGTGCAGGGGAGGGGAATACCCGATGCCAGTGATGCCCAGGAGGAGCTCAGTGATGAGCTGACCCTTGTGCAGGGGAGGAGAATACCTGATGCCCAGGAGGAGCTCAGTGATGAGCTGGCCCTTGTGCAGGGGAGGAGAGTACCCAATGCCAGTAATGCCCAGGAGGAGCTCAGTGATGAGCAGACCCTTGTGCAGGGAAGGGGAATACCCGATGCCAGCTACGTCCAGTGGAGGGATCCTTCTCTCCCCCGAATTATAACCTGCAGACAAGTAACTATGAGGATATATTGAGCGCCGTGTCAAAGCTACATATACAGCAGGTGACTTTGGTTCCTATCATACATTTCCAGTGAACGCCCGCTGCATGTGTGATAATACACAGCCTACAGACGTGTCCCGGACTATTTACCCTCAGACTCATATTGCATCTAGTCCGAACAGTTCTTTCGCCGCAGCTCTCGGAGTGTGTTCTGCACTTTTACAGCCTCTTCCCCGTGTTGCGCTGCTATCTACGCCCTGTTATATTGTGCACGCCGCTCTGCAGCTGTGTCACTCACTTGTGGCTTTGTAAGCCTCTGGTTATCAGCTGTTAAACAGGGCCAGTATTTACTTTGCTGTTCAGGCTGCAAGAGATCTGGACTTGTACCAACTTCCCCAGAGCCTCGTGTGAGAGCAGGTAGCTTGCGGGGCCAGAGCATCCAGGAGAGGTGCTGCGCACTGCAGGGACCCGCTTGGGCTTCCTCTAAAGTGATGCCCCAGCTTAGTCCAACAGCTGCCCTTATGGGACTTAGTGGGGCGATTTCCCCTTAAAGGGAAAGATCAGGACGAAATCAGGTATTTATGTTAAATATAAACTGTTGGCGGCATTGAAAATAACCAAAAAAAATCACCATCTATATTTTAAAAAAATCCTTAAATCCTGTAATTCTCACACCGACCACTAAGCCTAATAATAGTCTGACACAGCTCACCTCCTCCCCTCCCTGCACACTGACCACTAAGCCTCCTAATAGTCTGACCTTTCCTGTTCTGGAGAGGAAACTTCTCAGCTGTCATCTCATTATCATCACAGGCAGGATTACACTGAGAGGAGACACCTATATATAGATAACACAGGAGCCACCAGTCCTACTAGGTGATGTCACAGCTCACCTCCCCCCTCCCTGCACAGACAGGATTACACTGAGAGGAGACACCAATATATAGATAACACAGGACCCACCATTCACAATAGTCACAGCGTACCTCCTCCCCTCCCTATACAGACAGGATTACACTGAGAGGAGACACCTATATATAGATAACACAGGACCCACCATTCACAATAGTCACAGCTCCCCTCCTCCCCTCCCTGTACAGACAGGATTACACTGAGAGGTGACACCTATATACAGATAACACAGGATCCACCATTTACAATAGTCACAGCTCACCCCCTCCCCTCCCTGCACAGACAGGATTACACTGAGAGGTGACACTTATATATAGATAACACAGGACCCACCATTCACAATAGTCACAGCTCACCTCCTCCCCTCCCTGCACAGACAGGATTACACTGAGAGGAGACACCTATGTATAGATAACACAGGACCCACCATTCACAATAGTCACAGCTCACCTCCTCCCCTCCCTGTACAGGCAGGATTACACTGAGAGGAGACACCTATATATAGATAACACAGGACCCACCATTCACAATAGTCACAGCTCACCTCCTCCCCTCCCTGCACAGGCAGGATTACACTGAGAGGAGACACCTATATATAGATAACACAGGAGCCACCAGTCCTACTAGGTGATGTCACAGCTCACCTCCCCCCCCCTCCCTGCACAGATCACACAGCATGCCCACAACACTATTCCACAGAAGTCTTTAGGCGATGTAGCGGCTTACCTCCTCCCTTCCCTGAACAGGTAACAGAGCATGTCCAAAATCCTCTGTCACAGACATCTATAGGTGATAGTCATAGCTCCCCTCCTTACAGAGGATCCCCCCTACACTCCCCACATGGGTCCGATCCCCTTCATCCTAACTGCTGTTAAATGGATTTTCCACACAAAACACTATTGATGAGGTATTCTCAGGTCATCGGTAACGATTGCTGGGGCCGCCGCTGATCGGCTGATCGGGAGCTCGCTGTCAGCGCTGCTATACACGGAGGTCAAAGTCAATGGAAGCCGTCCCCTCCGCGGCCCTTCCACAATGACACTGTGGGACAGTCATGGATTCCGCGTCATCGCTGGCGAATACGCAGAAAAGGCCCGGATTAAAAAAAACTCTAAAACTGTGCGGTGCCTCCACAGTACAGCCGGCCAAGAAGACAGGCGGTCCGCACAGATGCCGGCTGGGCACAGGGTCGGATCCCACTCAGGGCTCTTACATGCGGAGTCGGAGCCGGTCGTGTGCAGACGGCCTTAAACTGCAGCTCAGACAAGATGGCCGCCCGCGCAGTCACGACGACAGAAAAGAAAAATCCATAATCAGAAAACAGAAATGGAACCGGCTTACAGTCCGATTATAATCAGTAGATATTGGGGGGATCCCCTGTCCGGGTGCAGCAGGATTCACCCCTCCAGCCAGCAGTTGTCCTGATTTAGGCAGGACAGTCCCACTTTGGGACCCTCTGTCCCACCTTCCCCAGGGTCATTTGTCCCGCTTTTAGGATGTGGGGTCACTACCCTGTTTCCCTGAAAATAAGACATCGCATGATTTTCCAGAATTTTTGAGGATGTAAAATGATTTTTCAGGCTTTTTGAGGATGCTTGAAATATAAGCCCTACTCCAAAATTAAGCCCTGCTAACAGTAATTTAAAAAGTCAATTAAAATAGTGTCCAGGCAGCTATACAAAAAACCTTTTTGAACAAAAATTAATATAAGACACTGTCTTGTTTTCAGGGAAACGCTGTAGGAAAGTGATTACAAGCCGCGCCCCCCCGGGACGGTCATCACTCAGTGCCACTGCTGCGCGGCGCACACATTATCACCTGCAGCAGCGCCGAGAAGATGGGGACACAGGAATGAAGTACTGAACATAGGACACACAGATCACAGAGCGGGACTGACTGCCAGAGAGACAGAAACTAGGCACAGACTAGAAGGCAATCAACAAACGCAGACAGGCTAAAGCATCGGGGACACTATTACTACTGGGGCCACTGTGGGATCACTATTACTACTGGGGCCGCTGTGGGATCACTATTACTATTTGGGCCACTATGGGGGTCACTATTACTATTGGGGCCACTGTGGAGGTCACTATTACTACTGGAGCCACTGTGGGGTCACTATTACTACTGGGGCCGCTGTGTGGGACACTATTACTACTGGGGCCGCTGTGGGGGGTCACTATTACTACTGGAGCCACTGTGGGGGGGGGGGGGGGTCACTATTACTATTTGGGCCACTGTGGGGGGGGGGGGGGGGTCACTATTACTACTGGGGCCGCTGTGGGATCACTATTACTATTTGGGCCACTGTGGGATCACTATTACTACTGGGGCCACTGTGTGTGTGTGTGTGGGGGGGGGGGGTCACTATTACTACTGGGGCCACTGTGGAGGTCACTATTACTACTGGAGCCACTGTGGAGGTCACTATTACTACTGGGGCCACTGTGTGGGGGGGGGGGTCACTATTACTATTAGGGCCACTGTGGGGGACACATAATACGGAGGCCACTCTGCACATGGCAGCGTACCTCAAGCTGACTTCGGGAATGTTTACATGTGGTGGAAATGCTGCGAAATGTCCACAGTGGAAATTTCTGCAACATTTCTGCATCCGAAAACCATTTTGAGTGGACCCCAGCCGCATCCCCGCAGCTGATCTCACACTATGTGGCGCTCTCCACACCTCCCCTCACCTCCCCTCATCTCCCCAGCTTCTGATTACCAGTCACAATCCACACCAATGTTACAGATTTTGACAGTTTTTTGGATGCGGAAATCCTCCAGAATTCGCTTCCAGTCTTTTTTGAAACGGCTCTGCGCTTTTTATAATGATATCGATAAAATTATACGCTGAGATAAGCCCCTCCCCTGACCACACCCCTCTGCCCCTCCACTGACCACACCCTCTGCCCCTCCCCTGACCACACCCCTCCACTGATTACACCCCTCTGCCCCTCCCCTGACCACAACCCTCTGCCCCTCCCCTGACCACACCCTCTGCCCCTCCCCTGACCACACCCTCTGCCCCTCCCCTGACCACACCCCTCCACTGATTACACCCCTCTGCCCCTCCCCTGACCACAACCCTCCGCCCCTCCCCTGACCACACCCATTTGCCCCGCTTTGACCCTGGGAAAGTCTGGCCTCCTTCCTCCTGAGGATTATTCTTCATCTGACCAGTAAAGGTTGGCGGTTCTTGTGGAGTTGAAGGCCGACTTGTTCCCGGGGCGTTCGGTGGTCGACATATTGCGTCAGCCGCATCCGCAGTCCGGGCCGATGGAACACGAAGAGCGGTGTCTCTACAGAACAGTTAACCCTTGAACGCCTCGGGTCTGGTTACCTGGCGGCACACGGATAGATGGGAGGTTCTGGGCTCCTCACTTCTACATCTGCTGACCCGCTTCATCGCTGCTCAGCTACAACCCTGGAATTTACCGGAATCTGACAGCAGAATCTTCTGGATGATTTGGGCCGTGGATCATAGTCGGGGACAATGAGCGCCCCCTGCAGGGTGACCTCGGCTTCCTGACACCTGCTTATCTCCCACAGTGACTGCGGCTCACCCTATCCCGCCCGCCTCACACCAGACTCTGCAGATCCTCGGAGAGGGGAAGAGCGGACTTCCTGACATTACTGCCACGTGAACTAGGAAATCCATGGAAATAAAGCTTCATCGATGATGTAACCAGGCGGAGCGGAAGGCGCAGCTGCCGGCCGAGGTCCTCGCTGGGTGCCTCCAGTCTGCAGCATCCGCCGATTCCTGCATCACGGAGGAGGCATTACGTAGCGATTAGGTTACCCCCAATCCTGTGGATACCTTTATATCTTGGCAAAGCCCCTATAAGCTCTGAGTAAATGAAAACTACAACGTTCTAATAGACTTTGTGCTTCAATTCCTCA
Source organism: Eleutherodactylus coqui (assembly GCF_035609145.1). Classification (NCBI taxonomy): domain Eukaryota; kingdom Metazoa; phylum Chordata; class Amphibia; order Anura; family Eleutherodactylidae; genus Eleutherodactylus; species Eleutherodactylus coqui. The sequence goes on from NC_089839.1 coordinate 315,135,744, forward strand.
GTATCTTCTAAGATCTCTGCTTGCTGTCAGTGAGTGAGAACATTTATTATGTCCAGAGGCAGCAACCCTGTACATATCCAGCCCCGCTCACACCTGAGAAGCGGCTACAAGCACTCTACTAAAAAATGAAGAGAATGCTTATAGGGGTTGTCAGGCGACCCCGGGGATACACTGGGGTCGGGGCGGATTGTTGCTCTGCCCCCGGTGTAGTGGCTGGTGCTTGTAATTGCAGGCGTAGCTCTCATTGAAATCAATGGTAATTACAGAGGTCTGACCCCGGGGTATGTCGGCGGGTGCTGCCATAACCCCATAAACGACGTAACATCCAGGCGGCATCCGCAGGCTCCTTCACATCTGCTCTAATCTGTCAGAATAAGGGGGCGCCAATGCGCTGAGCTGTGAGGGCAGGTCCAACTACAGGACCGCCGGCCCCATGGAGTCTGTGCATGGCACTTACAGCCAGAGGGTATTCTGTAGGGCTGCCCGGTTGATGCCCTTCTGTGCGGCTCGGGTCCCCCTATCGGCTTCATGCTGGGAGACACAGTAACCTTCTTGCTGTGGCATGCATGGATGGAGGAGCAGGACTGCTGGTACACCCTGATTGGGCTGCGGGTGAGTCGCGCCTCGTGTACCCGTAGTGACAAGGACAGCAGCGCAGTCAGGAAGGAGAGGGGACTTGTCTCCAGCCACTCCTCGGGGTGCCGTGCCGCCACCTCTCTGTCATTTTCATTTGCACCAGGGCAGGTCAAATGGATTTTCCCAAATGCTTCTGTTCCTTTGGGTCCACCAATCACCCTGCGGTACGCAGCAGCGTATTCTGCAATGGTGCAATTTCACACCAAAATCTGAAAGTCTAACTGCGGATTTTCAGTTTTGCATCAGAATTGTAGATTTTGGTGCAAAATTTAGAGTGCCTTTCAGTGTGCCCTGCAGGCTAATTCTGGACAGATTGATATCCTTGAAATGTTACGGGATGTCCACACGGGGCAAAATTTGCTGCGGAGTATGTAGTGGCCCAGAGTTAGTGGGGCCCCCCATAATGCTATGTGTCTGTCTCCTGCCATTTGTCTCAATTGTAGTGTGCATTTGGTATGTGCACCTCTGCAACAATGAATGGGTTAATGTCTGGAAAATGTATCATGTTGTGTGTCATGTGACCATCTTACATATGGGTGTTTGCAAGGTGAAATGCAAGTTAGTTTTTGCTGATAATGTCAAGATTGTGCGGCGGTTAGCAGTCGCGATAAGCGCCATTTCAGATGCATTTTGTTTGTGCGGGGACGTATACGGTGGGCTGCGGTCACACGGGGCGGGCGGCATGTGGAAATCTGCATCAAAACTGCATCAGAAAAAAACTGCACGCATTCTTCATGTGCGCAGCAAAACTGCGGCAAATATGCCTGGTATTTTCTGATGTGGTTTTCTACCTCACCCAGACGGGCCCGTAGGAACGCGCCCATAGGTTACCTACACACGGGCACGCTGGATATCGGGCCGTTACACTCGGGAACGTGGGATTTACCTGCGGATGCAAGGAGTTTTTCAGGCAGAAACGCATCACATCTGTGAATCTCTGATCCTCTGGCGCGACAACAGCGAAGCAGAAGGGTTACCCACTGATTTCAATAGGAAGCCTCGCATCGCGCTCACACATCGTACTGCATGAGAGCCAAGCGAGACATCCCGGTCCCATGAAACCAATGAGCGACGCGTTCTGAGGACCGCGATAAGATAGAGCATGCCATCGCCCGTATATAGGGCTCCGGTCAAAAGAATGGGGTTCATATTCACACGGGATTTGTGCATCTCGCAATGCACAAATCCCGGACAATTTCACGGCCATACTGTGGTGCTCATAGGGGTTGTACAGAGCTAGAACAACATGGCTGCTTACCTGTGGAAATAGCGCCACACTTGTCCTCAGGATGTGTGCGGTACTTCAGGTCAGCCCAATCTACTTCAATAGAGCCAAACTGCAATACCAGACTCAGCCTGTGGTCAGGAATGGCGCTGTTTTAGAAAAAGAAAAAAAAAAAGCATGTTATTCTAACCTTGGACAACGCCCTTAATTTTTTTGAGCCATGCCTATCCCATGCAGACTGACTGATACATTGTAGCAAACAGCCCAGGAGGGAGACATGAGCTGCTGCTTTCACCTCACAGTGGATTGTCCGCGCTGATACAACTCCATCCACTTCTTGGCTGAGAGCAGAACTCTGAACGTTCTCATAAACTGACAGCAAGCAGAGATCCTAAAAATGGAACTGAAATAAAGTCTAGCAGAAACTTGTAGAACTTCCCATTTATACTTTCTATAGAGTCAGGCCTTCCCTTACAGAATCCCAGCGGCATCCCGAGGAGCGCGGTGGCGCTAACCTCACCTTCAGGAAGCTGCAAGGAGTTGTAGATATTTTAATCAGCGCCTTCAGATTATCTGCCGCTTATCTCCAATATTTGGTGTTCTGATGGATAATATTTGCTCCCGTTGTGCCAGGAAGACTCCGCCCCTTCGTGACAATGTCGCAGTGCTGAGGTCCACGTCTTGGAGGTGAAGAAAACTTTCTTGTCAAACATGCTTGTTTCCCTGTAAATAATGGCAGAGGCGGAATATAACAGTTATTTACCATCAGGGTTACCATAGTAACAAAAAGGTAACAATATTTCGGACACTCCGTCCTCCTTCAGCAAGGCAGAGGATTGGAGAGAAGCGATAACATGGCGGGTGAGAACAGCCAGCACCTCCCCCTCTCCAGCATCGCTCACCACATATAGGACTCTCAACAGACCCCAGTCCCACGGACCCCCGCAGACCCTGGTCTGAACAAGGGCTCAGCATATACTTGGCACATGGTTCCTGAGCTGCTGTATCTAAGCCCATCATGTATACTCCTGTCCGTTGTGCCGCCATATCTAAGCCTCCAGTCTTTGCAGTTGGTTGTGTTATTTGGGGGTCCCCGCTGTATGGGGGGCGTCAGAGCTGGCAGGCTGGCATTCCCATGAGCCGCATCGCAACCACAGCGCTCTTCCCTCCCTTCTCAAACAAGTGACGGAGCCAAATCCAACACTGATAGCGAGTGCAAACAGTGCAGATATCTGCCGGACGCGCTCCTGCTGCGCTATATACGGCCACGGCGAGCGCTGTGCTCCTGCTGCGCTATATACGGCCACGGCGAGCGCTGTGCTCCTGCTGCGCTATATACGGCCACGGCGAGCGCTGTGCTCCTGCTGCGCTATATACGGCCACGGCGAGCGCTGTGCTCCTGCTGCGCTATATACGGCCACGGCGAGCGCTGTGCTCCTGCTGCGCTATATACGGCCACGGCGAGCGCTGTGCTCCTGCTGCGCTATATACGGCCACGGCGAGCGCTGTGCTCCTGCTGCGCTATATACGGCCACGGCGAGCGCTGTGCTCCTGCTGCGCTATATACGGCCACGGCGAGCGCTGTGCTCCTGCTGCGCTATGTACGGCCACGGCGAGCGCTGTGCTCCTGCTGCGCTATATACGGCCACGGCGAGCGCTGTGCTCCTGCTGCGCTATATACGGCCACGGCGAGCGCTGTGCTCCTGCTGCGCTATATACGGCCACGACGAGCGCTGTGCTCCTGCTGCGCTATATACGGCCACGACGAGCGCTGTGCTCCTGCTGCGCTATATACGGCCACGACGAGCGCTGTGCTCCTGCTGCGCTATATACGGCCACGGCAAGCCCTGTGCTCCTGCTGCGCTATATACGGCCACGGCGAGCGCTGTGCTCCTGCTGCGCTATATACGGCCACGGCGAGCGCTGTGCTCCTGCTGCGCTATATACGGCCACGACGAGCGCTGTGCTCCTGCTGCGCTATATACGGCCACGGCAAGCACTGTGCTCCTGCTGCGCTATATACGGCCACGGCGAGCGCTGTGCTCCTGCTGCGCTATATACGGCCACGACGAGCGCTGTGCTCCTGCTGCGCTATATACGGCAAGCGCTGTGCTCCTGCTGCGCTATATACGGCCACGGCGAGCGCTGTGCTCCTGCTGCGCTATATACGGCCACGGCGAGCGCTGTGCTCCTGCTGCGCTATATACGGTCACGGCGAGCGCTGTGCTCCTGCTGCGCTATATACGGCCACGGCGAGCGCTGTGCTCCTGCTGCGCTATGTACGGCCACGGCGAGCGCTGTGCTCCTGCTGCGCTATGTACGGCCACGGCGAGCGCTGTGCTCCTGCTGCGCTATATACGGCCACGGCGAGCGCTGTGCTCCTGCTGCGCTATGTACGGCCACGGCGAGCGCTGTGCTCCTTTTGCGCTATATACGGCCACGGCGAGCGCTGTGCTCCTGCTGCGCTATATACGGCCACGGCGAGCGCTGTGCTCCTGCTGCGCTATATACGGCCACGGCGAGCGCTGTGCTCCTGCTGCGCTATATACGGCCACGGCGAGCGCTGTGCTCCTGCTGCGCTTTATACGGCCACGGCGAGTACTGTGCTCCTGCTGCGCTATATACGGCCACGGCGAGCGCTGTGCTCCTGCTGCGCTATATACGGCCACGGCGAGCGCAGTGCTCCTGCTGCGCTATATACGGCCACGGCGAGCGCTGTGTTCCTGCTGCGCTATATACGGCCACGGCGAGCGCTGTGTTCCTGCTGCGCTATATACGGCCACGGCGAGCGCTGTGTTCCTGCTGCGCTATATACGGCCACGGCGAGCGCTGTGTTCCTGCTGCGCTATATACGGCCACGGCGAGCGCTGTGCTCCTGCTGCGCTATATACGGCCACGGCGAGCGCTGTGCTCCTGCTGCGCTATATACGGCCACGGCGAGCACTGCACTATATACGGCCACGGCAAGCGCTGTGCTCCTGCAAAAATGACTGACACAGAAGAGTCACCCCATAAGGGCGGCAGCGGGCGGGAGCGGCTCCACTGCACCAAATGTTTAATCAGCCAAGAAGATCTGGTCTGTAAAAGTGGTCACACCATCAGGCGTCTTCTGGTAATATGAGGTTACCCTCCCTCCACAAGATAAGGGATTCCAATCTGATCAGTAGGGTCCGACTGCTGGGACCCCAGCAGAGCACCAGAGCTGGGGCCACGTGTCCCCCTGACTAAGGGCCACTGCTCAGTTCATTTCAATAGGACTGCAGGAGACAGTCGAGCGCTTTCACTAAGCTGTACCCACAGTCTCTGGAGGCAAAGTACATGCCGCCAAAAGGAACCTGAGATAAGGGCACCTGGTGTAAGTGATCCGGAGGTGCGCAGTTTTGCTGTATTTGCCTACATGTATTCTGCATCGCACGGCCAGCTGCACCCCACACATGTTGCCAAATAACCTCTGCAGAGGTGATTGTCCCCTGGCTGGACGGTGACAATCGGCTGCCCCAGCTTTTACTGTCAGGGGGACGTGAGATCCTGCAGCCGTGCCACGCTCAGGGATGCAGGATCTGTGCCAGGCTGGCAGACACTGATGAAGATGCTGCACTTCGTGTTATACATGAATGCCCGCCAACGCAGAGACGCAGCAAGTCCCAGCACATCGCAGAGCAGGTCCTCTTGGTTTCTGTTTATGAGCGCTGGCACCGGGCCCCTCACCCTGCCTGAAGGATATTATTAAAGTACCTGCGCTAAGTATGCCACTCATATTCATGAGCATTAGAGGGCGAGTCAGCGCCGGCGCTCCGGTCCGTCCGGTTATGGCCGCGGCCCAGAATAATTCCAAGTGTCAGACATGATGCATAGAGGGCAACCTCAGGGATCCATCATCTGTACGGTTGTAGGGGTGCAGCACCAGGTGTGGGTGAGGGGCACAGGATCAGGTATACAGGACCGCAGTGGTCTGATGGATATGGCGTATATACACCCCGAGGAGGGGTCTGACTCTGGGATATGAGAGCAGTGGAAGATAAATAAAGGGGTCTTCTGATGGATATGGGGGTCACTATTCCTACTGGGGCCGCTCTGCATGCGGCAGCGTACTTAGGGGATGTTTACACGGGACGGAAATGCTGCGGAACATCTACAGCAGACATTTCCGCTGCAAATTCTGCAGCATTTCCGCATCCAAACACAGAGATAAGCCCGACCGCCGCCGCGGATTCTGACTGGAGATCAATCGCGTTTCGGCAGCTGATGTCAGACTATGCGGCGCTCCTCCTCACCTCCTCCGAAGGCTTCCGGTCCCAGCGGACTGCTCAGGTGATGCTGGTGAGGTGAGGCCACTACAGGCTGCTGGGAACCGTTAGCCGGGGAGCGCTGACAGCGGGAAGCCTTCAGAGGAGGTGCGGGGAGCGCCGCACAGTATGACATCAGCTGCCGGGATGTGGGGGACTTCCAGGCAAAATCGGCAGCAGTGGTAGAGCTTTTGACTGTTTTTGGCTGCAGAATTTGCTCCCTGACTTTTTTTAAACGACCCTGTACTTTTTATGATGACGTATTTTATAATACAATACCCTGTTGTACCGCCTCTAGCTTAGATACAAGATGTGATACGGGTGGGCATGGAGGCTCTAGTACCCTGTTGTACCGCCTCTAGCTTAGATACAAGATGTGATACAGGCAGGCATGAAGGCTCTAGTACCCTGTTGTACCGCCTCTAGCTTAGATACCAGATGTGATACGGGTGGGCATGGTGGCTCTAGTACCCAGTTGTACCGCCTCTAGCTTAGATACAAGATGTGATACGGGTGGGCATGGTGGCTCTAGTACCCTGTTGTACCGCCTCTAGCTTAGATACAAGATGTGATACGGGTGGGCATGGTGGCTCTAGTACCCTGTTGTACTGCCTCTAGCTTGGATACAAGATGTGATACGAGTGGGCATGGAGGCTCTAGTACCCTGTTGTACCGCCTCTAGCTTAGATACAAGATGTGATATCGGGGGCATGGAGGCTCTAGGACCCTGTTGTACTGCCTCTAGCTTAGATACAAGATGTGATATCGGGGGCATGGAGGCTCTAGTACCCTGTTGTACCGCCTCTAGCTTAGATACAAGATGTGATATCGGGGGCATGGAGGCTCTAGTACCCTGTTGTACCGCCTCTAGCTTAGATACAAGATGTGATACGGGTGGGCATGGAGGCTCTAGTACCCTGTTGTACCGCCTCTAGCTTAGATACAAGATGTGATACAGGCAGGCATGAAGGCTCTAGTACCCTGTTGTACCGCCTCTAGCTTAGATACCAGATGTGATACGGGTGGGCATGGTGGCTCTAGTACCCAGTTGTACCGCCTCTAGCTTAGATACAAGATGTGATACGGGTGGGCATGGTGGCTCTAGTACCCTGTTGTACCGCCTCTAGCTTAGATACAAGATGTGATACGGGTGGGCATGGTGGCTCTAGTACCCTGTTGTACTGCCTCTAGCTTGGATACAAGATGTGATACGAGTGGGCATGGAGGCTCTAGTACCCTGTTGTACCGCCTCTAGCTTAGATACAAGATGTGATATCGGGGGCATGGAGGCTCTAGGACCCTGTTGTACTGCCTCTAGCTTAGATACAAGATGTGATATCGGGGGCATGGAGGCTCTAGTACCCTGTTGTACCGCCTCTAGCTTAGATACAAGATGTGATATCGGGGGCATGGAGGCTCTAGTACCCTGTTGTACCGCCTCTAGCTTAGATACAAGATGTGATACGGGTGGGCATGGAGGCTCTAGTACCCTGTTGTACCGCCTCTAGCTTAGATACAAGATGTGATACAGGCAGGCATGAAGGCTCTAGTACCCTGTTGTACCGCCTCTAGCTTAGATACCAGATGTGATACGGGTGGGCATGGTGGCTCTAGTACCCAGTTGTACCGCCTCTAGCTTAGATACAAGATGTGATACGGGTGGGCATGGTGGCTCTAGTACCCTGTTGTACCGCCTCTAGCTTAGATACAAGATGTGATACGGGTGGGCATGGTGGCTCTAGTACCCTGTTGTACTGCCTCTAGCTTGGATACAAGATGTGATACGAGTGGGCATGGAGGCTCTAGTACCCTGTTGTACCGCCTCTAGCTTAGATACAAGATGTGATATCGGGGGCATGGAGGCTCTAGGACCCTGTTGTACTGCCTCTAGCTTAGATACAAGATGTGATATCGGGGGCATGGAGGCTCTAGTACCCTGTTGTACCGCCTCTAGCTTAGATACAAGATGTGATATCGGGGGCATGGAGGCTCTAGTACCCTGTTGTACCGCCTCTAGCTTAGATACAAGATGTGATACGGGTGGGCATGGTGGCTCTAGTACCCTGTTGTACCGCCTCTAGCTTAGATACAAGATGTGATACGGGTGGGCATGGTGGCTCTAGTACCCTGTTGTACTGCCTCTAGCTTGGATACAAGATGTGATACGTGTGGGCATGGAGGCTCTAGTACCCTGTTGTACCCCCTCTAGCTTAGATACAAGATGTGATATCGGGGGCATGGAGGCTCTAGTACCCTGTTGTACCGCCTCTAGCTTAGATACAAGATGTGATACGGGTGGGCATGGAGGCTCTAGTACCCTGTTGTACTGCCTCTAGCTTAGATACAAGATGTGATATCGGGGGCATGGAGGCTCTAGTACCCTGTTGTACCGCCCCTAGCTTGGATACAAGATGTGATACGGGTGGGCATGGAGGCTCTAGTACCCTGTTGTACCGCCCCTAGCTTGGATACAAGATGTGATACAGGCAGGCATGAAGGCTCTAGTACCCTGTTGTACCGCCCCTAGCTTGGATACAAGATGTGATACGGGTGGGCATGGAGGCTCTAGTACCCTGTTGTACCGCCTCTAGCTTGGATACAAGATGTGATACAGGTGGGCATGAAGGCTCTAGTACCCTGTTGTACCGCCCCTAGCTTGGATACAAGATGTGATACGGGTGGGCATGGAGGCTCTAGTACCCTGTTGTACCGCCTCTAGCTTGGATACAAGATGTGATACAGGTGGGCATGAAGGCTCTAGTACCCTGTTGTACTGCCTCTAGCTTGGATACAAGATGTGATACGGGTGGGCAAGGAGGCTCTAGTACCCTGTTGTACCGCCTCTAGCTTAGATAAAAGATGTGATACAGGTGAGCATGGAGGCTCTAGTACCCTGTTGTACCACCTCTAGCTTAGATAAAAGATGTGATACAGGTGAGCATGGAGGCTCTAGTACCCAGTTCTACCACCTCTAGCTTGGATACAAGATGTGATACGGGGGGCATGGAGGCTCTAGTACCCTTTTTGTATCGCCTCTAGCTTGGATACAAGATGTGATACGGGGGGCACAGAGGTATACAGGTTCTGTATGGTATCCTGTGGCATATCTCTTCACATTCGCTGTAACTGAGCCTCTAGATCAGTGTTTCTCAACTCCAGTCCTCAGGACCCCCAACAGGTCATGTTTTCAAGATGGCCAGTAAGAACACTGGTAGCAATGTCTGAGGCACTGACAATAATTACATCACCTGTGCAATACTAAGGAAATCCTGAAGACATGGCCTGTTTTGGGGTCCTGAGGAATGGAGTTGAGAAACACTGCTCTAGATCCTGTAAACTCACAGTCTGTAGAGTTTGGCGTCCCAGATGGTCCCCTACATGTTCTATTGGTGATACATCTGGTGACCGGGCACCACAGAAGTGTGACAATGTTGTGGGGGCTCCTGGGACCCCCTTATGTGCGGCCGAGCATTATCCTGCTGGAAGCCGCCATGAGAGGAACACATGTGGCTGCAGGATGTCCTGAACATATCGCTGAGCTGTCATTGTCCCTCACACCCCAATAATGCGCCCCCCTCTGGTAACGGGGTGAAATCTCTTCTCTGTGTCGTAGAGGCGTCTAGTGGCCAACAAGCTGCACACAAGTGGAAGAAGAGGTCACTGCACACAAGGGGCCTCCGAGAGCCTCTTATAGGCCAAGGGGGGAACCACTTCTAGGGCCTCCGGTGATGAGACCGTCCATCTAATCACCACAACTCTCATCATCTACAGAGATGGAGCCGCAGAACGAGTGCTACAGGGCGACGGCTTCTTCTGGGGGCAGGAGTGTTTTTTTTTATACAAAGAGTGCATATGACTCTGTATATACGGTATATGATGATATGAGGGGGGTCTTGTAGTTGGGGAAGGGGAGAGGGGGGGCCATGGAGGATGATGCCAGCCATTCCATATTTACATAGGACTTCCTCAGCCTGCTGTTGTGTGCCGCTTGCGGTGGAGGGTCGCCCGCCGCACTCCTGCTGTTTGTCCTGGAGTTTCCTTGTATTGTAATTCAGCTAACTACAGCAACACTGATCCTCCTGCCTGCAGAGTACTGGAGGGAGACTGCCCCCTGGTGGAGGAACCGCTAACTGCTTGCACCAATGTAGATTGCCCCCTGGTGGAGGATAGGAGGCAGCCATGTTAACCCCGCGGCGCCTCTGCTTCTCCTTCTCGCTGTTCCTCGTTATGTGTTTGATACAATCACTGTATAATGAAGGGACTTTGTATGTCAGTTCCACAGGACTTCCAATATCTCTAATTGTGGTCAGTCGGTAAGAGTATACAGTAAGTATCCCCAGCAGTCACATGATCAGAATGACATAATTACATGTCAGTAGTGGAGGAGGTAAGTTCTAGGCTGGATCGGGGGGTCACTGGATCTTGTATCTGGACTCTCCCAGAGTGTTTGATACGCTTTCCATTGCAACACTATGGAGGGGGTCCACTGCACGCCCCGCGGGAAACACAATGCAATAACGCCCGTGGACAGGCGGCCAAAAAGGCTGGTATATAAGATGAGAATGTGTGTAAGGGGGTAAGTAACTGGTCAGTGATAGGGAGCAGAAGGGGTGATAAATGGTACATACTCTGATCGGGTCACCGTTAGTAGTGAGATATCACAGGGGGCAGTATTGGAGGGGGCACCGTTACTAGTGGGGTACCACAGGGGGCAGTAGTGGAGGGGTCACTACTACTAGTGGGGTACCACAGGGGGCAGTAGTGGAGGGGTCACTATTACTAGTGGGGTACCACAGGGGGCAGTAGTGGAGGGGTCACCAGTACTAGTGGGGTACCACAGGGGGCAGTATTGGAAAGGGCAAACATACTAGTGGGGTACCACAGGGGGCAGTATTGGAGGGGGCACTGTTACTAGTGGGGTACCACAGGAGGCAGTATTGGAGGGGTCACCAGTACTAGTGGGGTACCACAGGGGCAGTATTGGAGGGGGCACCCGTACTAGTGGGGTATCACAGGGGGCAGTAGTGGAGGGGTCACCAGTACTAGTGGGGTACCACAGGGGCAGTACCGAAGGGGGCACCGTTACCAGTGGGGTATCACAGGGGGCAGTAGTGGAGGGGTCACTATTACTAGTGGGGTATCACAGGGGGTAGTATTGGAGGGGTCACTGTTACTAGTGGGGTACCACAGGGGGCAGTATTGGAAAGGGCAACCATACTAGTGGGGTACCACAGGGGGCAGTATTGAAGGGGGCACTGTTACTAGTGGGGTATCACAGGGGGCAGTAGTGGAGGGGGCACCGTTACTAGTGGAGTACCACAGGGGGCAGTAGTGGAGGGGGCACCGTTACTAGTGGAGTACCACAGGGGGCAGTATTGGAGGGGTCACCAGTACTAGTGGGGTGCCACAGGGGGCAGTATTGGAGGGGGCACTGTTACTAGTGGGGTATCACAGGGGGCAGTATTGGAGGGGTCACTGTTACTAGTGGGGTACCACAGGGGGCAATATTGGAAAGGTCACTGTTACTAGTGGGGTACCACAGGGGGCAATATTGGAAAGGGCAACCATACTAGTGGGGTACCACAGGAGGCAGTATTGGAGGGGTCACCAGTACAAGTGGGGTACCACAGGGGCAATATTGGAGGGGGCACCGTTACTAGTAGGGTATCACAGGGGGCAGTAGTGGAGAGGTCACTGTTACTAGTGGGGTACCACAGGGGGCAGTATTGGAAAGGGCAACCATACTAGTGGGGTACCACAGGGGGCAGTATTGAAGGGGGCACTGTTACTAGTGGGGTATCACAGGGGGCAGTAGTGGAGGGGGCACCGTTACTAGTGGGGTACCACAGGGGGCAGTATTGGAGGGGTCACCACTACTAGTGGGGTACCACAGGGGGCAGTATTGGAGGGGGCACTGCTACTAGTGGGGTATCACAGGGGGCAGTATTGGAGGGAGCACTGCTACTAGTGAGGTATCACAGGGGGCAGTAGTGGAGGGGTCACTGTTTTTAGTGGGGAACCACAGGCAGTATTGGAGGGGTCAACAGAACTAGTGGGGTACCACAGGGGCAGTATTGGAGGGGGCACCGTTACTAGTGGGGTATCACAGGGGGCAGTATTGGAGGGGGCACTGCTACTAGTGGGGTATCACAGGGGGCAGTAGTGGAGGGGTCACTTACTATTGAAGGGGGCACTGTTACTAGTGGGGTATCACAGGGGGCAGTAGTGGAGGGGGCACCGTTACTAGTGGGGTATCACAGGGGGCAGTAGTGGAGGGGGCACTGCTACTAGTGAGGAATCACAGGGGGCAGTATTGGAGGGGGCACTGCTACTAGTGAGGTATCACAGGGGGCAGTAGTGCAGGGGTCACTGTTACTAGTGGGGTATCACAGGGAGCAGTAGTGGAGGGGTCACCAGTACTAGTGGGGTACCACAGGGGGCAGTAGTGGAGGGGGCACCCGTACTAGTGGGGTAACACAGGGGGCAGTAGTGGAGGGGACACCGTTACTAGTGGGGTATCACAGGGGGCAGTAGTGGAGGGGTCATTGTTACTAGTGGGGTACCACAGGGGGCAGTATTGGAAAGGGCAACCATACTAGTGGGGTACCACAGGGGACAGTATTGAAGGGGGCACTGTTACTAGTGGGGTATCACAGGGGGCAGTAGTGGAGGGGGCACCGTTACTAGTGGGGTATCACAGGGGGTAGTATTGGAGGGGGCACTGTTACTAGTTAGGTATCACAGGGGGCAGTAGTGGAGGGGTCACTTACTAGTGGGGTACCACAGGGGACAGTATTGGAGGGGTCACCAGTACTAGTGGGCTATCACAGGGGACAGTATTGGAGGGGGCACCCATACCAGTGGAGTACCACAGGGGTGAGTATGGGAGGGGGCACTGTTAATGGTGGAGTACCACAGGGGGCAGTATTGGAGGGGGCACCCGTACTAGTGTGGTTTTAAAGAAGGTAGTACTGGAGGGGTCACCATTACTAGTGAGGTACCACAGGGGGCAGTATTGAAGGGATCACCATTACTAGAGGGGTATCACAGGTGGTAGTATTGGAGGGGGCACTGTTACTAGTGGGGTACCACAGGGGGCAGTATTGGAGGGGGCACCCGTACTAGTGGGGTAACACAGGGGGCAGTATTAGAGGGGACACCCGTACTAGTGGGGTAACACAGGGGGCAGTATTAGAGGGGGCACCCGTACTAGTTGGGTACCACAGGGGGCAGTATTGGAGGGATCACCATTACTAGTGGGCTATCACAGGGGGTAGTATTGGAGGGGGCACTGTTACTAGTGGGGTACCACAGGGGGCAGTATTGGAGGGGGCAGCAGTACTAGTGGGGTAACACAGGGGGCAGTATTAGAGGGGACACCTGTACTAGTGGGGTAACACAGGGGGCAGTATTGGAGGGGGCACCCGTACTAGTGGGGTAACACAGGGGGCAGTATTGGAGGGGGCACCCGTACTAGTGGGGTAACACAGGGGGCAGTATTGGAGGGGACACCTGTACTAGTGGGGTAACACAGGGGACGGTATTTGAGGGGACACCCTTACCAGAGGGGTAACACAGGGGGCGGTATTGGAGGGGACACCCGTACTAGTGGGGTAACACAGGGGGCGGTATTGGAGGGGTCGATGTTACTAGTGGGGTAACACAGACACAGTATTGGAGGGGACACCCATACTAGTGGGGTAACACAGGGGGCAGTATTGGAGGGGTCGATGTTACTAGTGGGGTAACACAGACACAGTATTGGAGGGGACACCCATACTAGTGGGGTAACACAGAGGGCAGTATTGGAGGGGTCGATGTTACTAGTGGGGTAACACAGGGGGTGGTATTGGCGGGGGCACCCGTACTAGTGGGGTAACACAGGGGGCAGTATTGGAGGGGTCGATGTTACTAGTGGGGGTAACACAGGAGGCAGTATTCGATAGGGCATCCGTACAAGTGGGGTAACACAGGGGGCAGTATTGGAGGGGTCGATGTTACTAGTGGGGTATCACAGGGGGCAGTATTGGAGGGGTCGATGTTACTAGTGGGCTATCACAGGGGACAGTATTGGAGGGGGCACCCATACCAGTGGAGTACCACAGGGGTGAGTATGGGAGGGGGCACTGTTACTGGTGGAGTACCACAGGGGGCAGTAGTGGAGGGGGCACCCGTACTAGTGTGGTTTTAAAGAAGGTAGTACTGGAGGGGTCACCATTACTAGTGGGGTACCACAGGGGACAGTATTGAAGGGGGCACTGTTACTAGTGGGGTATCACAGGGGGCAGTAGTGGAGGGGGCACCGTTACTAGTGGGGTATCACAGGGGGTAGTATTGGAGGGGGCACTGTTACTAGTTAGGTATCACAGGGGGCAGTAGTGGAGGGGTCACTTACTAGTGGGGTACCACAGGGGACAGTATTGGAGGGGTCACCAGTACTAGTGGGCTATCACAGGGGACAGTATTGGAGGGGGCACCCATACCAGTGGAGTACCACAGGGGTGAGTATGGGAGGGGGCACTGTTACTGGTGGAGTACCACAGGGGGCAGTATTGGAGGGGGCACCCGTACTAGTGTGGTTTTAAAGAAGGTAGTACTGGAGGGGTCACCATTACTAGTGAGGTACCACAGGGGGCAGTATTGAAGGGATCACCATTACTAGAGGGGTATCACAGGTGGTAGTATTGGAGGGGGCACTGTTACTAGTGGGGTACCACAGGGGGCAGTATTGGAGGGGGCACCCGTACTAGTGGGGTACCACCGGGGGCAGTATTGGAGGGGGCACCCGTACTAGTGGGGTAACACAGGGGGCAGTATTAGAGGGGACACCCGTACTAGTGGGGTAACACAGGGGGCAGTATTAGAGGGGGCACCCGTTGGGTACCACAGGGGGCAGTATTGGAGGGATCACCATTACTAGTGGGCTATCACAGGGGGTAGTATTGGAGGGGGCACTGTTACTAGTGGGGTACCACAGGGGGCAGTATTGGAGGGGGCAGCAGTACTAGTGGGGTAACACAGGGGGCAGTATTAGAGGGGACACCCGTACTAGTGGGGTAACACAGGGGGCAGTATTGGAGGGGGCATCCGTACTAGTGGGGTAACACAGGGGGCAGTATTGGAGGGGGCACCCGTACTAGTGGGGTAACACAGGGGGCAGTATTGGAGGGGACACCCGTACTAGTGGGGTAACACAGGGGACGGTATTTGAGGGGACACCCTTACTAGAGGGGTAACACAGGGGGCGGTATTGGAGGGGACACCCGTACTAGTGGGGTAACACAGGGGGCGGTATTGGAGGGGTCGATGTTACTAGTGGGGTAACACAGACACAGTATTGGAGGGGACACCCATACTAGTGGGGTAACACAGGGGGCAGTATTGGAGGGGTCGATGTTACTAGTGGGGTAACACAGACACAGTATTGGAGGGGACACCCATACTAGTGGGGTAACACAGGGGGCAGTATTGGAGGGGTCGATGTTACTAGTGGGGTAACACAGACACAGTATTGGAGGGGACACCCATACTAGTGGGGTAACACAGGGGGCAGTATTGGAGGGGTCGATGTTACTAGTGGGGTAACACAGGGGGTGGTATTGGCGGGGGCACCCGTACTAGTGGGGTAACACAGGGGGCAGTATTGGAGGGGTCGATGTTACTAGTGGGGCTAACACAGGAGGCAGTATTCGATAGGGCATCCGTACAAGTGGGGTAACACAGGGGGCAGTATTGGAGGGGTCGATGTTACTAGTGGGGTATCACAGGGGGCAGTATTGGAGGGGTCGATGTTACTAGTGGGCTATCACAGGGGACAGTATTGGAGGGGGCACCCATACCAGTGGAGTACCACAGGGGTGAGTATGGGAGGGGGCACTGTTACTGGTGGAGTACCACAGGGGGCAGTATTGGAGGGGGCACCCGTACTAGTGTGGTTTTAAAGAAGGTAGTACTGGAGGGGTCACCATTACTAGTGAGGTACCACAGGGGGCAGTATTGAAGGGATCACCATTACTAGAGGGGTATCACAGGGGGCAGTATTGGAGGGGGCACCCGTACTAGTGGGGTAACACAGGGGGCAGTATTAGAGGGGACACCCGTACTAGTGGGGTAACACAGGGGGCAGTATTAGAGGGGGCACCCGTACTAGTTGGGTACCACAGGGGGCAGTATTGGAGGGATCACCATTACTAGTGGGCTATCACAGGGGGTAGTATTGGAGGGGGCACTGTTACTAGTGGGGTACCACAGGGGGCAGTATTGGAGGGGGCAGCAGTACTAGTGGGGTAACACAGGGGGCAGTATTAGAGGGGACACCCGTACTAGTGGGGTAACACAGGGGGCAGTATTGGAGGGGGCACCCGTACTAGTGGGGTAACACAGGGGCAGTATTGGAGGGGACACCCGTACTAGTGGGGTAACACAGGACGGTATTTGAGGGGACACCCTTACTAGAGGGGTAACACAGGGGGCGGTATTGGAGGGGACACCCGTACCAGTGGGGTAACACAGGGGGCGGTATTGGAGGGGTCGATGTTACTAGTGGGGTAACACAGACACAGTATTGGAGGGGACACCCATACTAGTGGGGTAACACAGGGGGCAGTATTGGAGGGGTCGATGTTACTAGTGGGGTAACACAGACACAGTATTGGAGGGGACACCCATACTAGTGGGGTAACACAGGGGGCAGTATTGGAGGGGTCGATGTTACTAGTGGGGTAACACAGGGGGTGGTATTGGCGGGGGCACCCGTACTAGTGGGGTAACACAGGGGGCAGTATTGGAGGGGTCGATGTTACTAGTGGGGTATCACAGGAGGCAGTATTGGAGGGGACACCCGTACTAGTGGGGTAACACAGGGGGCGGTATTGGCGGGGTCACCCGTACTAGTGGGGTAACACAGGGGGCAGTATTGGAGGGGTCGATGTTACTAGTGGGGTATCACAGGAGGCAGTAAATAAATAAAAATAAATCTTGTTATTTGTATAGCGCCAACATATTGCACAGCGCTTTCAGGCAATTTTGGGTTTTTTTACCCCCCACCAAGCTGGGTTCTCATTTTACCGACGTCGGAAGGATTAAAGGCTGAGTCGACCTTGAGACAGCTACCTGAACCATTGGAGGGGGCACCCGTATTAGTGGGGTACCACAGGGGACAGTATTGGAGGGGGCACCCATACTTGTGGGGCACCACAGGGGTGAGTATGGGAGGGGTCACTGTTACTAGTGGGGTACCACAGGGGGCAGTGTTGGAGGGGTTATTGTTACTAGTGGGGTACCACAGGGGGCAGTAGTGGAGGGGTCACCGTTATTAGTGGGTTACAAAAGGGGGCAGTATTGAAGGGGTCATCATTATTAGGGGAGGCACCCCTACTAGTGGGGTACCACAGGGGGTAGTATTGGAGGGGGCACTGTTAGTAGTGGGGTACCCCAGGGGGCAGTATTGGAGGGGGCACCGGTACTAGTAGGGTACCACAGGGGGCAGTATTGGAGGGGGCACCCATACTAGTGGGGTAACAGGGGGCAGTATTGGAGGAGGCATCCGTACTAGTGGGGTACCACAGGAGGCAATATTGAAGGGGTCACCAGTACTAGTGGGGTACCACAGGGGCAGTATTGGAGGGGGCACCGTTACTAGTGGGGTATCACAGGGGGCAGTAGTGGAGGGGTCACTGTTACTAGAGGGGTATCACAGGGGGCAGTATTGGAAAGGGCAACCATACTAGTGGGGTACCACAGGGGGCAGTATTGAAGGGGGCACTGTTACTAGTGGGGTAACACAGGGGGCAGTATTGGAGGGGTCGATGTTACTAGTGGGGTAACACAGGGGGCTGTATTCGACAGGGCATCCGTACTAGTGGGGTACCACAGGGGGCAGTATTGGAGGGGACACCCGTACAAGTGGGCTAACACAGGGGGCAGTATTGGAGGGGGCACCCGTACTAGTGGGGTATCACAGGGGGCAGTAGTGGAGGGGGCACCGTTACTAGTGGGGTATCACAGGGGGCAGTAGTGGAGGGGGCACTATTACTAGTTAGGTATCACAGGGGGCAGTAGTGGAGGGGTCACTGTTACTAGTGGGCTACCACAGGGGACAGTATTGGAGGGGGCACCCGTACTAGTGGAGTACCACAGGGGGCAGTATTGGCGGGGGCACCCGTACTAGTGGGGTTCCAAAAGAAATGGTATTGGAGGGGTCACCATTACTAGTGAGGTACCACAGGGGGCAGTATTGAAGGGGTCACCCGTACTAGTTGGGTACCACAGGGGGCAGTATTGGAGGGATCACCATTACTAGTGGGGTTTTAAAGAAGGCAGTATTGGAGGGGTCATTGTTACTAGTGGGGTACCACAGGAGGCAGTATTGGAGGGGGCACCCGTACTAGTGGGGTATCACAGGGGGTAGTATTGGAGGGGGCACTGTTACTAGTGGTGTAACACAGGGGGCAGTATTGGAGGGGGCACCCGTACTAGTGGGGTAACACAGGGGGCAGTATTGGAGGGGACACCTGTACTAGTGGGGTAACACAGGGGGCTGTCTTGGAGGGGACACCCGTACTAGTGGGGTAACACAGGGGACGGTATTGGAGGGGACACCCGTACTAGTGGGGTAACACAGGGGACGGTATTGGAGGGGACACCCGTACTAGTGGGGTAACACAGGGGGCGGTATTGGCGGGGGCACCCGTACTAGTGGGGTAACACAGGGGGCAGTATTGGAGGGGTCGATGTTACTAGTGGGGTAACACAGGGGGCAGTATTCGACAGGGCATCCGTACTAGTGGGGTACCACAGGGGGCAGTATTGGAGGGGACACCCGTACTAGTGGGGTAACACAGGGGGCAGTATTGGAGGGGGCACCCGTACTAGTGGGGTAACACAGGGGACGGTATTGGAGGGGACACCCGTACTAGTGGGGTACCACAGGGGGCGGTATTGGAGGGGACACCCGTACTAGTGGGGTACCACAGGGGGCGGTATTGGAGGGGACACCCGTACTAGTGGGGTACCACAGGGGGCGGTATTGGCGGGGGCACCCGTACTCGTGGGGTAACACAGGGGGCAGTAAATAAATAAAAATAAATCTTGTTATTTGTATAGCGCCAACATATTGCACAGCGCTTTCAGGCAATTTTGGGTTTTTTTACCCCCCACCAAGCTGGGTTCTCATTTTACCGACCTCGGAAGGATGAAAGGCTGAGTCGACCTTGAGCCAGCTACCTGAACCATTGGAGGGGGCACCCGTATTAGTGGGGTACCACAGGGGACAGTATTGGAGGGGGCACCCATACTAGTGGGGCACCACAGGGGTGAGTATGGGAGGGGGCACCCGTACTAGTGGGGTACCACAGGGGGCAGTAGTGGAGGGGTCACCGTTATTAGTGGGTTACAAAAGGGGGCAGTATTGAAGGGGTCATCATTATTAGGGGAGGCACCAGTACTAGTGGGGTACCACAGGGGGTAGTATTGGAGGGGGCACTGTTACTAGTGGGGTACCCCAGGGGGCAGCATTGGAGGGGGCACCCATACTAGTGGGGTAACAGGAGGCAATATTGAAGGGGTCACCAGTACTAGTGGGGTACCACAGGGGCAGTATTGGAGGGGGCACCGTTACTAGTGGGGTATCACAGGGGGCAGTATTGGAGGGGTCACTGTTACTAGTGGGGTACCACAGGGGGCAGTATTGGAAAGGGCAACCATACTAGTGGGGGACCACAGGGGGGCAGTATTGAAGGGGGCACTGTTACTAGTGTGGTATCACAGGGGGCAGTATTGGAGGTGGCACTATTACTAGTTAGGTATCACAGGGGGCAGTAGTGGAGGGGTCACTGTTACTAGTGGGCTATCACAGGGGACAGTATTGGAGGGGGCACCCGTACTAGTGGGGTACCACAGGGGGCACTGTTGGAGGGGTTATTATTACTAGTGGGGTACCACAGGGGGCAGTAGTGGAGGGGTCACCGTTATTAGTGGGTTACAAAAGGGGGCAGTATTGAAGGGGTCATCATTATTAGGGGAGGCACCCGTACTAGTGGGGTACCACAGGGGGTAGTATTGGAGGGGGCACCCGTACTAGTGGGGTATCACAGGAGGCAATATTGAAGGGGTCACCAGTACTAGTGGGGTACCACAGGGGCAGTATTGGAGGGGGCACCGTTACTAGTGGGGTATCACAGGGGGCAGTATTGGAGGGGTCACTGTTACTAGTGGGGGCCACAGGGGGCAGTATTGAAGGGGGCACTGTTACTAGTGTGGTATCACAGGGGGCAGTAGTGGAGGGGTCACTGTTACTAGTGGGCTATCACAGGGGACAGTATTGGAGGGGCCACCCGTACTAGTGGAGTACCACAGGGGGCAGTATTGGCGGGGGCACCCGTACTAGTGGAGTTCCAAAATAAATGGTATTGGAGGGGTCACCATTACTAGTGTGGTTTTAAAGAAGGTAGTACTGGAGGGGTCACCATTACTAGTGAGGTACCACAGGGGGCAGTATTGAAGGGGTCACCCGTACTAGTTGGGAACCACAGGGGGCAGTATTGGAGGGATCACCATTACTAGTGGGGTTTTAAAGAAGGCAGTATTGGAGGGGTCATTGTTACTAGTGGGGTACCACAGGGGGTAGTATTGGAGGGGGCACTGTTACTAGTGGGGTAACACAGGGGGCAGTATTCGACAGGGCATCCGTACTAGTGGGGTACCACAGGGGGCAGTATTGGAGGGGACACCCGTACTAGTGGGGTAACACAGGGGGCAGTATTGGAGGGGGCACTCGTACTAGTGGGGTAACACAGGGGACGGTATTGGAGGAGACACCCGTACTAGTGGGGAAACACAGGGGGCGGTATTGGAGGGGACACCTGTACTAGTGGGGTAACACAGGGGGCAGTATTGGTGGGGGCACCCGTACTAGTGGCGTAACACAGGGGGCAGTATTGGAGGGGTCGATGTTACTAGTGGGGTAACACAGGGGGTAGTATTCGACAGGGCATCCGTACTAGTGGGGTACCACAGGGGGCAGTATTGGTGGGGACACCCGTACTAGTGGGGTAACACAGGGGGCGGTATTGGAGGGGTCGATGTTACTAGTGGGGTACCACAGGGGGCAGTATTGGAGGGGGCACCCGTACTAGTGGGGTAACACAGGGGGCAGTATTGGAGGGGACACCCGTACTAGTGGGGTAACACAGGGGGCTGTCTTGGAGGGGACACCAGTACTAGTGGGGTAACACAGGGGACGGTATTGGAGGGGACACCCGTACTAGTGGGGTAACACAGGGGGCGGTATTGGCGGGGGCACCCGTACTAGTGGGGTAACACAGGGGGCAGTATTGGAGGGGTCGATGTTACTAGTGGGGTAACACAGGGGGCAGTATTCGACAGGGCATCCTTACTAGTGGGGTACCACAGGGGGCAGTATTGGAGGGGACACCCGTACTAGTGGGGTAACACAGGGGGTGGTATTGGAGGGGACACCCGTATTAGTGGGGTAACACAGGGGGCGGTATTGGAGGGGACACCCGTACTAGTGGGGTAACACAGGGGGCGGTATTGGAGGGAACACCCGTACTAGTGGGGTAACACAGGGGGCAGTATTGGAGGGCTCGATGTTACTAGTGGGGTAACACAGGGGGCAGTATTGGAGGGGGCACCCGTACTAGTGGGGTAACACAGGGGGCGGTATTGGAGGGGACACCCGTACTAGTGGGGTAACACAGGGGGCAGTATTGGAGGGCTCGATGTTACTAGTGGGGTAACACAGGGGGCAGTATTCGACAGGGCATCCGCACTAGTGGGGTACCACAGGGGGCAGTATTGGAGGGGACACCCGTACTAGTGGGGTAACACAGGGGGCAGTATTGGAGGGGGCACCCGTACTAGTGGGGTAACACAGGGGGCAGTATTGGAGGGGACACCCGTACTAGTGGGGTAACACAGGCGGCGGTATTGGAGGGGGCACCTGTACTAGTGGGGTACCACAGGGGGCAGTATTGGAGGGGGCGTGCGTACTAGTGGGGTAACACAGGGGGCAGTATTGGAGGGGGCACCCGTACTAGTGGGGTATCACAGGGGGCAGTATTGGAGGGGTCGATGTTACTAGTGGGGTACCACAGAGGGCAGTATTCGATAGGGCATCCGTACAAGTGGGGTAACACAGGGGGCAGTATTGGAGGGGTCGATGTTACTAGTGGGGTATCACAGGGGGCAGTATTGGAGGGGTCGATGTTACTAGTGGGGTAACACAGGGGGTGGTATTGGCGGGGGCACCCGTACTAGTGGGGTAACACAGGCGGCGGTATTGGCGGGGTCGATGTTACTAGTGGGGTAACACAGGGGGCAGTATTGGCGGGGTCGATGTTACTAGTGGGGTATCACAGGGGGCAGTAAATAAATAAAAATAAATCTTGTTATTTGTATAGCGCCAACATATTGCACAGCGCTTTCAGGCAATTTTGTTTTTTTTTACCCCCCACCAAGCTGGGTTCTCATTTTACCGACCTCGGAAGGATTAAAGGCTGAGTCGACCTTGAGACAGCTACCTGAACCATTGGAGGGGGCACCCGTATTAGTGGGGTACCACAGGGGACAGTATTGGAGGGGGCACCCATACTAGTGGGGCACCACAGGGGTGAGTATGGGAGGGGTCACTGTTACTAGTGGGGTACCACTGGGGGCAGTAATGGAGGGGTCACAGGGACTACTGGGGAACCACAGCGGGCAGTTTTGGAGGGGTCACTGTTACTAGTGGGGTATCACAGGGGGCAGTAATGGAGGGGTCACAGGGACTACTCGGGAACCACAGCAGGCAGTTTTGGAGGGGTCACTGTTACTAGTGGGGTATCACAGGGGGCAGTATTGGAGGGGGCACCAGTACTAGTGGTGTACCACAGGGGGCAGTACTGGAGGGGGCACCTGTACTTGTGGGTTAACAGAGGGGGCAGTATTGGATGGGGCACCCATACTAGTGGGGTACCACAGGGGGCAGTGTTGTTGGGGTTATTGTTACTAGTGGGGTACCACAGGGGGCAGTAGTGGAGGGGTCACCGTTATTAGTGGGTTACAAAAGGGGGCAGTATTGAAGGGGTCATCATTATTAGTGGAGGCACCCGTACTAGTGGGGTACCACAGGGGGTAGTATTGGAGGGGGCACTGTTACTAGTGGGGTACCCCAGGGGGCAGTATTGGAGGGGGCACTGGTACTAGTAGGGTACCACAGGGGGCAGTATTGGAGGGGGCACCCATACTAGTGGGGTAACAGGGGGCAGTATTGGAGGGGGCACCGGTACTAGTAGGGTACCACAGGGGGCAGTATTGGAGGGGGCATCCGTACTAGTGAGGTACCACAGGAGGCAATATTGAAGGGGTCACCAGTACTAGTGGGGTACCACAGGGGCAGTATTGGAGGGGGCACCGTTACTAGTGGGGTATCACAGGGGGCAGTATTGGAGGGGTCACTGTTACTAGTGGGGTACCACAGGGGGCAGTATTGGAAAGGGCAACCATACTAGTGGGGGACCACGGGGCAGTATTGAAGGGGGCACTGTTACTAGTGGGGTATCACAGGGGGCAGTAGTGGAGGGGGCACCGTTACTAGTGGGGTATCACAGGGGGCAGTATTGGAGGTGGCACTATTACTAGTTAGGTATCACAGGGGGCAGTAGTGGAGGGGTCACTGTTACTAGTGGGCTATCACAGGGGACAGTATTGGAGGGGGCACCCGTTCTAGTGGAGTACCACAGGGGGCAGTATTGGCGGGGGCACCCGTACTAGTGGGGTTCCAAAAGAAATGGTATTGGAGGGGTCACCATTACTAGTGTGGTTTTAAAGAAGGTAGTACTGGAGGGGTCACCATTACTAGTTGGGTACCACAGGGGGCAGTATTGGAGGGATCACCATTACTAGTGGGGTTTTAAAGAAGGCAGTATTGGAGGGGTCATTGTTACTAGTGGGGTACCACAGGAGGCAGTATTGGAGGGGGCACCCGTACTAGTGGGGTATCACAGGGGGTAGTATTGGAGGGGGCACTGTTACTAGTGGGGTAACACAGGGCGCAGTATTCGACAGGGCATCCGTACTAGTGGGGTACCACAGGGGGCAGTATTGGAGGGGACACCCGTACTAGTGGGGTAACACAGGGGGCAGTATTGGAGGGGGCACCCGTACTAGTGGGGTAACACAGGAGACGGTATTGGAGGGGACACCCGTACTAGTGGGGTAACACAGGGGGCGGTATAGGAGGGGACACCTGTACTAGTGGGGTAACACAGGGGGCAGTATTGGAGGGGTCGATGTTACTAGTGGGGTACCACAGGGGGCAGTATTGGAGGGGGCACCCGTACTAGTGGGGTAACACAGGGGGCGGTATTGGAGGGGACACCCGTACTAGTGGGGTAACACAGGGGGCGGTATTGGAGGGGGCACCCGTACTAGTGGGGTAACACAGGGGGCGGTATTGGAGGGGGCACCCGTACTAGTGGGGTAACACAGGGGGCGGTATTGGTGGGGACACCTGTACTAGTGGGGTAACACAGGGGGGCGGTATTGGAGGGGACACCCGTACTAGTGGGGTAACACAGGGGGCAGTATTGGAGGGGTCGATGTTACTAGTGGGGTACCACAGGGGGCAGTATTGGAGGGGGCACCCGTACTAGTGGGGTAACACAGGGGGCAGTATTGGAGGGGACACCCGTACTAGTGGGGTAACACAGGGGTCTCTCTTGGAGGGGACACCCGTACTAGTGGGGTACCACAGGGGGCGGTATTGGTGGGGACACCCGTACTAGTGGGGTAACACAGGGGGCAGTATTGGAGGGGTCGATGTTACTAGTGGGGTACCACAGGGGGCAGTATTGGAGGGGGCACCCGTACTAGTGGGGTAACACAGGGGGCAGTATTGGAGGGGACACCCGTACTAGTGGGGTAACACAGGGGTCTCTCTTGGAGGGGACACCCGTACTAGTGGGGTAACACAGGGGACGGTATTGGAGGGGACACCCGTACTAGTGGGGTAACACAGGGGGCGGTATTGGCGGGGGCACCCGTACTAGTGGGGTAACACAGGGGGCAGTATTGGAGGGCTCGATGTTACTAGTGGGGTAACACAGGGGGCAGTATTCGACAGGGCATCCGTACTAGTGGGGTACCACAGGGGGCAGTATTGGAGGGGACACCCGTACTAGTGGGGTAACACAGGGGGCAGTATTGGAGGGGGCACCCGTACTAGTGGGGTAACACAGGGGGCGGTATTGGAGGGGACACCCGTACTAGTGGGGTAACACAGGGGGCGGTATTGGAGGGGGCACCCGTACTAGTGGGGTAACACAGGGGGCGGTATTGGAGGGGACACCTGTACTAGTGGGGTAACACAGGGGGCGGTATTGGAGGGGACACCCGTACTAGTGGGGTAACAGGGGGCGGTATTGGCGGGGGCATCCGTACTAGTGGGGTAACACAGGGGGCAGTATTGGAGGGGACACCCGTACTAGTGGGGTAACACAGGCGGCGGTATTGGAGGGGGCACCCGTACTAGTGGGGTACCACAGGGGCGGTATTGGCGGGGTCACTGTTACTAGTGGGGTAACACAGGGGGCAGTATTGGAGGGGTCGATGTTACTAGTGGGGTAACACAGGGGGCGGTATTGGCGGGGTCGATGTTACTAGTGGGGTAACACAGGGGGCAGTATTGGAGGGGTCGATGTTACTAGTGGGGTATCACAGGGGGCAGTATTGGAGGGGTCGATGTTACTAGTGGGGTATCACAGGGGGCAGTATTGGAGGGGTCGATGTTACTAGTGGGGTAACACAGGCGGCGGTATTGGCGGGGTCGATGTTACTAGTGGGGTAACACAGGGGGCAGTATTGGAGGGGTCACCCGTACTAGTGGGGTAACACAGGCGGCGGTATTGGCGGGGTCGATGTTACTAGTGGGGTAACACAGGGGGCAGTATTGGAGGGGTCACCCGTACTAGTGGGGTACCACAGGGGGCGGTATTGGCGGGGTCACTGTTACTAGTGGGGTATCACAGGAGGCAGTAAATAAATAAAAATAAATCTTGTTATTTGTATAGCGCCAACATATTGCACAGCGCTTTCAGGCAATTTTGGGTTTTTTTACCCCCCACCAAGCTGGGTTCTCATTTTACCGACCTCGGAAGGATTAAAGGCTGAGTCGACCTTGAGCCAGCTACCTGAACCATTGGAGGGGGCACCCGTATTAGTGGGGTACCACAGGGGACAGTATTGGAGGGGGCACCCATACTAGTGGGGCACCACAGGGGTGAGTATGGGAGGGGTCACTGTTACTAGTGGGGTACCACTGGGGGCAGTAATGGAGGGGTCACAGGGACTACTGGGGAACCACAGCGGGCAGTTTTGGAGGGCTCACTGTTACTAGTGGGGTATCACAGGGGGCAGTATTGGAGGGGGCACCAGTACTAGTGGTGTACCACAGGGGGCAGTACTGGAGGGGGCACCTGTACTTGTGGGTTAACAGAGGGGGCAGTATTGGATGGGGCACCCATACTAGTGGGGTACCACAGGGGGCAGTGTTGGAGGGGTTATTGTTACTAGTGGGGTATCACAGGGGGCAGTAGTGGAGGGGGCACCAATACTAGTGGGGTACCACTGGAGGCGATATTGAAGGGTTCACCATTACTAGTGAGGTACCACAGGGGGCAGTATTCGAGCGGTCACTGTTACTAGTGGAGTACCACAGGAGGCAGTTTTGGAGGGGTCACCATTACTAGTGGGGTATCACAGGGGGCAGTAGTGGAGGGGTCACCAGTACTAGTGGGGTACCACAGGGGGCAGTAGTGGAGGGGGCACCCATGCTAGTGGGGCACCACATGGGGGAGTATTGGAGGGGTCACTGTTAGTAGTGGGGTATCACAGGGGGAGTAGTGGGGTACCACAGGGGGCAGTATTGGAGGGGTCACTCTTACTAGTGGTGTACCACAGGAAACAGTAATGGAAGGGTCACCGTTATTAGTGGTGTACCACAGGGGGATTATTGTAGGGGTCACTGTTACGAGTGGGGTATCACAAGGGGCAGTAGTGGACGGGGCACCCAAACTACTTGCGGCAGTATTGCAAGGTCACTGTTACTAGTGGGGTACCTCAGGGGGCAGTATTGGAGGGGGTCATTGTTGTTAGTGAGGTATCAATGGGGACAGTAGTGGAGGGGTCACCAGTACTAGCAGGGTACCACAGGGGGCAGTATTGTAGGTGACATCTGTACTAGTGGGGTACCTCAGGGGGCAGTATTGGAGGGGGTCATTGTTGTTAGTGAGGTATCAATGGGGACAGTAGTGGAGGGGTCACCAGTACTAGCAGGGTACCACAGGGGGCAGTATTGTAGGTGACATCTGTACTAGTGGGGTACCACAGGGGGCAGTATTGCAGGGGTCCCCAGTAATAGTGTGGCACTACAGGAGGCAGTATTCGACAGGGCACCCGTACTAGTGGGGTACCACAGGGGGCAGTATTGCAGGAGTCACTGTTACTAGTAGGGTACCAAAGGAAATGGTATGGGAGGAGTCACCATTACTAGTGAAGTTTTAAATAAGGCAGTATTGGAGGGGTCACCGTTACTCGTGAGTTACAACAGGGGGCAGTATTGAAGGGGTCATCGTTAATAGTGGGGGCACCCGTACTAGTGGGGTACCACAGGGTGTAGTATTGGAGGGGGCACTGTTACTAGTGGGGTACCACAGGGGGCAGTATTAGAGGGGGCACCCGTACTAGTGGGGTACCAAAGGAAACGGTATGGGAGGGGGTCACCATTACTAGTGTGGTTTTAAAGAAGGCAGTATTGGAGGGGTCACCGTTACTAATGGGTTACAACAAGGGGCAGTATTGAAGCGGTCACTGTTATTAGTGGGGGCACCCGTACTAGTGGGGTACCACAAGGGGTAGTATTGGAAGAGGCACCCGTACTAGTGGGGTAACACAGGGGGCAGTATTGGAGGGGGCACCCATATTATTGGGGTACCAGAGGGGGTAGTATTGCAGGGGTCACTGTTATAAGTGGGGTACCACAGGGGGCAGTAGTGGATGGGGCACCCATACTAGTGGGGTACCACAGGTGGCAGTATTGGAGAGGTCACTCTTACTAGTGGGGTACCACAGGGGGCAGTATTGGAGGGGTCATTGTTACTAGTGGGGTACCACAGGAGGCAGTAGTGGAGGGGGCACCCGTACTAGTGGGGTACCACAGGGGGCAGTATTGGAGGGGGCACTGTTACTAGTGGGGTACCACAGTGGGAAGTATTGGAGGGGTCACTGTTATGAGTGGGGTATCACAGGGGGCAGTAGTGGAGGGGGCACCCATACTAGTGGTGTACCACTTGGGGCAGTATTGAAGGGGTCACTGTTAATAGTGGGTTATCACAGGGGGCAGTAGTAGAGGGGTCACCAGTACTAGTAGGGTACCACAGGGGGCAGTATTGGAGGGGGCACCATTACTAGTGTGGTTTTAAAGAAGGCAGTACTGGAGGGGTCCTTGTTATTAGTGGGGTACCACTGGAGGCAATATTGAAGGGTTCACCATTTCTAGTGAGGTACCACAGGGGGCAGTATTTGAGGGGTCACTGTTACTAGAGGGGTACTAAAAGGAATCAGTATTGGAGGGGTCACCATTAGTCATGTGCTTTTAAAGAAGGCAGTACTGGAGGGGTCACCGTTACTAGTGGCTTACAATAGGGGGCAGTATTGGAGGGGGTCACCATTACTAGTGGGGTATCACAGGGGGCAGTAGTGGAGCGGTCACCAGTACTAGTGGGGTACCACAGGGGGCAGTATTTAAGGGGGCACCCATACTAGTGGGGCACCACAGGGGGGAGTATTGGAGGGGTCACTGTTAGTAGTGGGGTATCACAGGGGGCAGTAGTGGAGGGGTCACCAATACTAGTGGGGTACCACAGTGGGCAGTATTGGAGGGGGCACCATTACTAGTGGAGAACCACAGGGGGCACCATTACTAGTGGGGTACCACAGGGGGCAGTAGTGGAGGAGTCACACAGTACTAGTGGGCTACCACAGGGGACAGTATTGGAGGGGGCACCCGTACTAGTGGGGTACCACCGGGGGCAGTATTGGAGGGGTCCACTGTTACTAGTGGGGTACCAAAGGAAAACGGTATGGGTGGGGTCACCATTACTAGTGTGGTCTTAAAGAAGGCAGTATTGGAGGGGTCACCGTTACTACTGGGGTATCACAGGGGGCAGTATTGGGGGGGTCACTGTTACTAGTGGGCTATCACAGGGGGCAGTTTTTGGAGGGGTCACCATTACTAGTGGGGTACCAA